>NC_133194.1:1222500-1255000 GCF_049306965.1 Danio rerio | reverse complement strand
GCAGATTATTATTACAGATGTAATATTTATTAAATACAAATAGTAATTATAGTAAGTAAATGCATTATAAATTAAAGTAAAACTCAAGATAAAGTCAATTTTTAGGTAAACAAATAAAAATAACTAATTAAATAAAAATAAAATTCAAGATGAAGTCGAATATTTAGTAAATAAATAAATAATAAATAAATAAATAAAAATCAAGATAAAGTCGAATATTAGGTAAATAAATAAATAAAAAAACAATTAAAATAAAATTCAAGATGAAGTCAAATATTTGGTAATTAAATAAATAAAAAAATGAATTAAAATAAAATTCAAGATGAAGTTATTTTTTTATTATAAAAATATATATTAAATTAAAATAAATAAAGACAACATGGTCATCCAGATTTGCTCTTTATTATCACAGATGTAGTTGATTAAATTCATATAGTAATTAAAGTAAATAATAAAAAATTAATAAAAGTAAAATTCGAGATGACGTCAAATAATATTTTAAATAATAAATAAATAAATAAACATACAGCACTGTCATCCAGACAGATATGCACATTACATATATTTAATCAAGTGATGTTCAACAACATTTTAGGACATTTTAATTCAGAAATGTTTGCAATTCTTAATGTAAACAATCAGTTGAAATCTGTTTGGAATTATTAATAGTATTTTTCATTTATTTATTCACCTGCAGTGTCTTGCCTTTTAATGTTAATTAATTATAATATTATAATGTTTATTAATTAGTCTGTATATTAATGAGCAAAAATGACTACATATGATTTTTATGTTTTTTAAGGGTGTACATATGTTGAAATTAGCAACTTAAACTGTTATATAGTGTTTCATTTGTTTATGTTTTCTTAAGGTTGTATTCATGTTGAAATGATCAACGTTAACTGAAGTCTTTTTCTTTTGGATGCAGTGCCAGGATGCGTTGTCGTGGAGATGCGAGAAAGGGGGCGGAGCTTCAGTCTCAGCCGACCAATGGCGCTGCTGCAGGGAGCGGGGAGGAGGATGTGGTTGCTGTGGGTGATGGTGGGGTGGACAGTGTTGGTCCGTCGCTCGTTCTGCCCAATGGGAAGCCGGTGTGTCCGAGTGCACTTCCTGCTGGAGACAGAAGGGCGGCGCTGCAGAGAGCCATACTCACACAGGACTCCGAGAGGTGCAGATAATGTTATTGTTATATATACAAATATTTATAATAAGTAAGAAATGCTGAAGTATAGACTTAAAAAATAATAAATAATAATATCATAACAAAATGATATACACAGAAATTACGAACTTCTAACAATGCCAAATTAAAATACAAAGTTTAACAATAAAAACAAATAAAGTAAGTGTTGGTGATGACACTGTGAAATGTCACATTTGTTTATTGGTAATAATTAATTAAAAGAAGCACGGAATGGATAGAGATCATTTCCGATGATGTCGTTGTCATGTGATCTGCTTGTCTGTTTCTGATTGGTCAGGAGGAAGAAGTTGCGCTTTCATCCCCGTCAGCTTTACCCTGCAGCCAAACAGGGGGAAGCTCAGAGAGTTCTGCTCATGCTCAGTGCGTAGCTGCTGTTCTCGCTCTCTCACACACACACACACACACACACACACACACACACACGCGCACACACACACACACACACCTAATGTGTATTTCTGCATTACATCTCATGGCTTCTCTCTCTCGCTCTCTCTCTCTCTCTTTCCGTGTGTGTGTGTGTCAGTGGAGGGTATGGACCCATCATATCAGTCAGACTCTCAGAACCGGCGCTGTGCTCTTCACGCCGCGGCTCAGCGAGGTCTGCTGGAGATCTGCTATCTGCTCGTACAGGTCAAACTTACACACAAACACTGCACTATACACATTTACACACACACTGCACTACTCAACATCCTTAAACAAGTTCTGGATCACTCACAGTGTCTATGTGTAATATTTTAACACAGAACCATTGCTCTATTAAATATATCTATAAATATAACTCATATTACTATCGCTGATACTGATCGTCTATTAGGTTTCTGGAAGCGAATCTCCTTGTCTGTATTTGCTGAAATTAAAATGCTGACAGGAAAATAATATTGAATAAAATAATTATATCTGCATGTGCTTCTGCTGATTTTAGGCAGGCGCTAAAGTGGACGCCCAAGACAAGAGCCTGAGGACCCCGCTGTTAGAAGCCATAGTGAACAATCATGTGGATGTAGTGAAATACCTGATCCAGAGCGGAGCCTGCGTCTATCACGCTGTGAGCATCACACACACACACACACACACACACATGCACTCCTGATCCTGAGCAAAGCTTATTTAACATACTGTCGCCATCACCAGGGCCGGCCGTCCCCGAAACTACCCGCGCCCTCATCCGCGTCTAGGGTGGCAGAATAGAGAGAGCGGCGTCCCCGAAACTGTCCTCGCCACCCGCGCCCACAATTATATCCGCGTCTAGGGTGGCAGAATAGAGAGAGCGGCGTCCCCGAAACTGTCCTCGCCACCCGCGCAAACACAATTATATCCGCGTCTAGGGTGGCAGAATAGAGAGAGCGGCGTCCCCGAAACTACCCTCGCCATCCGCGCCTCAGTTATATCCGCGTCTAGGGTGGCAGAATAGAGAGAGCGGCGTCCCCGAAACTGTCCTCGCCACCCGCGCCCACAATTATATCCGCGTCTAGCGCGGCAGAATAGAGAGAGCGGCGTCCCCGAAACTGTCCACGCCACCCGCGCCCACAATTATATCCGCGTCTAGCGCAGCAGAATAGAGAGAGCGGCGTCCCCGAAACTGTCCTCGCCACCCGCGCAAACACAATTATATCCGCGTCTAGGGTGGCAGAATAGAGAGAGCGGCGTCCCCGAAACTACCCTCGCCATCCGCGCCTCAGTTATATCCGCGTCTAGGGTGGCAGAATAGAGAGAGCGGCGTCCCCGAAACTGTCCTCGCCACCCGCGCCCACAATTATATCCGCGTCTAGCGCGGCAGAATAGAGAGAGCGGCGTCCCCGAAACTGTCCACGCCACCCGCGCCCACAATTATATCCGCGTCTAGCGCAGCAGAATAGAGAGGGTGGCGTCCCCGAAACTGTCCTCGCCACCCGCGCCTCAGTTATATCCGCGTCTAGGGCGGCAGAATAGACCCCACCTCCCCGGTTTCACTTCAGGTTTGAGGGCGGCGTGACCGTTCTTTGCCTAGAGCGGCAGTTCAGCTTGCTCCGGCCCTGGCCATCACACACACTCACATGCATACACAGAGCCTGTGTTTACTACACTGTGAGCATCACACATACACAAACGCTATCTCACACTCCCAAACTCTCACACACTGTGTTGATTACACCTGGTCAGTATCTGAATGGGAGACCACATGGGAAAGCTAGGCTGCTGTTGACAGTGGTGTTAGTGAGGCCAGCAGGAGGCACCCAACCTGTGGTCTGCGTTAGTTCTTATGACCCAGTATAGTGAAGGGGACACTACACTGTCAGTGAGCGCCGTCTTTCAGATGAGACCTTAAACTGAGCTCCTGACTTTCTGTGTTTATTAATAACCCCATGGCACTTCTGGTAAAGAGCAGGGGTATAACCTCGGTGTCCTGGCCAAATTCCCTCCATCAGCCCTTACCATACGGTTACGGTTTGTTTTTGTGAATTGTGGGGACTTTACTATGTAGTCTATCTATGGACATATATACTTGCAGAATAATAGAATGTTTTGCAAATGAAAAATAAAGTGTTGAGCAAAAAAAAAATAAATGCAAATCTCCAAAAATCGCAAAGCAAAAATTCATATTTGAGAAATAAAAATAAATTTTGCTCACAAAAATATAGAACTGCAAAGGGAAAAGGAAGTTTTGAGAAATAAAAATGAAATTCGCAAACAAATAAAGAACTGCTAATTAAAATCATGCACTGCAAATCAACTAATATATATATATATATATATATATATATATATATATATATATATATATATATATATATATATATATATATATATATATATATATATATATATATATATATTAAAAAGAACCAATCAGAGCAGATTAGCCTCGTGCTAAGGAGGGGTTTGGTAACAAATGAATCGCTGAACCAATCATATGGGAGAATTATGTAAAAATAAATGCACATTATAAGACTCTGCATGCAGATCAGCCTGTTGCTGAAGACCCCAACACCAAAATATTACACTTTATAATGCAAAATAGGGGCTCTTTAACAGAGATGTTGAATGTTAAAATGAGGTAAATTAAATAAAAAATAAGGATCATCCTGGATCTGTTTCTTTGCTCTTCTTTATTCACTTTTATGTGTTATACAAGTATCGGATCGGGTTTCGCTATTGGTAGATACTCAAAATCAAATGACTCAGCAAAAAAACCTGATCGGGGCATCCCGAGAGTGGTCTGGATGCTGACCTGGTGCAGTGCAATCTGAGCTGCATCCAATGCTTTTTAATGGGCTCAGTTAACCCCACCCCTAACCCTACCCCTCACAGCGAGGTCACTCGCTCCATTTGAGTGCATTGTGTCTGACATCTCAGCTTGCATCATAAAGGCTGCATCCAGATACTATTGGACATCCCTAGTATAAACTGTATGTTCTCGCTCCATGCAGTCCATTAACCCAACATTCTCAGCAAACTGCTGTTTTCCTTCTGAATTAAACTCATTCTGTGTGATTTATAAGCTTTTGGGGAAATGGAGACATCAGCAATGTCCTTATAATTCACCACCTCCTGTGGCATACCCATGATACACAAAAACACACACACACACACACACTCCTGTGTTTATCACACTATCAAATGCACATTGTTTTGTGTTCAGTGATCAGAAACATTATTGGGGTGTTCTGATTGGTGTGTGTGTGTTTTTTTTGTGGGTCCATGCATGTGTGTGTGTGTGTGGTCCAGGAAGACGACGGCTCCACAGGTCTTCATCACGCCGCTAAATTGGGCAATCTGGAGGTGGTCATGCTGTTGCTAAGCACCGGGCAGGTGGATATAAACGCACAGGTGAGTAGCCTGAAACTACACACAAGAATACACACACACATGGTTTACCACATCACCAAAATACACCACAACTCACAGTTTGACTACTTCCATCCGATGCTGCAGTTACTGTGTTATTTTGTGTAGTGTGATATGGAATCAAGCGTGATGTGTGTGTGTGTGTGTGTGTGTGTGTGTGTGTTTCAGGACAGCGGCGGCTGGACGCCCGTCATCTGGGCTGCAGAACACAGACATATAGAGGTGATCAGAGCCCTGCTGAACAGAGGAGCAGACGTCACACTCCGAGATAAGGTCAGTCTCTCACACACACACACACACACACACACACACAAATCCTAACCATCACAACTGAGTGCCACACAACGCACAAACATCACATGTCTAATCACATGTTTGCTGATGTGTGTGTGTTTGCATCTGTGTGTGTGTGTGTGCAGGAGATGAACGTGTGTCTGCACTGGGCTTCATTCGCAGGCAGTGCTGAGATAGCAGAGCTGGTCCTGAACGCCGGCTGTCCTCTTTCCTCCGTCAACGTTCACGGAGACACACCGCTGCACATCTCCGCTCGCGAGGGATACAGCGACTGCGTCACGTGGGTCACACACACACACACACCAACATTTAGCACTAATCAGTGTGCGAATTAACCGCTAACGATTCCAACATAGGTTTTAAACATTACCCTAACCCTAGCCGTAACCTAGTACTGGGGAAACACCCATACACACTCAATCAAACACACACTACAGTCAGTGTAGTTGATCAGTTCTCCTATAGCGCATGTGTTTGGACTGTGGGGGAAACCAGAGCACTTGGAGGAAACCCACGCCAACACAGGGAGAACATGCAAACTCCACACAGAAACACCACTGAGCCACTGTGCTGGCCTTTTTATTTTAATTAGTAAATGTTTTGTTTAAAATACAGATCAGAGCAAATTATTTCTCAGTATTAAAGGGCTGAAACCCCACGCGGCTTGTTTTGGCATCCTTCAAGTGTTATTAGGGGTGGTCCATCCCCCCCAAACCCCCCTTTTTTGCACCCTGACCCTAATGACAAGCATCATTGTTAGATTTTGCTGTATTTGGCTGAACCGTTGGGTGGCTTGCCAATATATTAGATGACTCTAATGCATAAAATGCTTGGCAACTGAATTATTGAGCTTAATGATTAACCCTTGTGTACTGTTCAGGTTGACTCCTCTTTGGGGATGTCGGTGCTGTTTTTGCCCCATTGACTTCCATTATAATCACATATTTAGATTGCAAAGCCGTGACCGCATATAATCCTGCATTCTTTATTGTTGCTGGTTTTCCCTGTTGGGATTAAGAGTTATAATTTGTCTTTAATTTTTCCAGGTTGTTTCTGTCTCGCGGTGCAGACATCGATATCGTGAATAAAGAGGGCGACACGCCGCTGTCTCTGGCCCGCGGGGAGACGCCCGTCTGGGTGGCGCTGCAGATCAACAGAAAACTACGAAGAGGAATCGCAAACCGCATCGTGCGCACCGAGAGGATCATCTGCAGGTCAGTGTGTGTCTCATCATGAGCAAATCTACATTATTCACCCTACTGTGAATATTTCTTCTTTTTCAGATATTTCTCAAATGATGTTTACCAGAGCAAGACATTTTTCACAGTTTTTCTGATATAATTTTTTTCTTCTGGAGAAAGTTTTATTTGTTTTATTTAGTTTTAAAACCATATTAGGCTCAATATTATTAGCCCCCTGTTATTAATATTATTTATTATTATTATTATTATTATTATTATTATTATTATTATATTATTATTATTTTTATTATTGTTATTTTATTATTATTATTATATATTTATTTATCATATTATTATTGTTTATTATTATTATTATTATATTATTAATATATATTTTGTATTGTTGTTATTGTTATTATTTTATTATTATTAAATTAATATTAATTTATTATTATTATTATTAATTTATTATTATTGTTTTTATTATTATTATATTATTACTTTTATTATTATTAATACCATTGTTATATTGGTTTTTTTTATTAATTTATTATTATTATATTGTTAATTAGTTTATTATTATTGTTTTATTGTTATTATATTCTAATTTTAATATTATTATTATTATATTATTTTTATTATTTTCTTATTATTTTATTTTTATTATTTTAATATTATTATATACATATTTTGTATTATTATTATTATTATTATGTGTTTATTATTATTATTATTATTTTATTTTTATTATTTTAATATTATTATATACATATTTTGTATTATTATTATTATTATGTTTGTATTATTTTTATTATTATTAATATTATATTATTTTTTATAGTTTTTATTATTATTTTTATTATTATTATCCAGGGGAGTTTTGTGATTGAGTTTGAATTATTACTTAAGTGTGTGTGTTTTTTGTTTGTGCGTGCATGTGTGGTTCGTGTGGGCGTGTGGGTGTTCGTGTGTGTGTGTGTGTAGTGACGTGGCTCAGGGTTACGAGAACGTCCCAATCCCATGTGTTAATGGCGTGGATGATGAAGGCTGTCCGTCTGACTACAAATACATCGCAGAAAACTGTGAAACATCCGCCATGAACATCGACCGCAACATCACACACCTGCAGGTACTGCTCAGTACACACACACACTCCAGTAGGTGACAACATGTCCTGTTTTTTCATGGCAAGTTCATGGAAATTACTGCTTTTTTACTGTATTATCATAGTGTGTGTGTGTGTGTGTGTGTGTGTGTGTGTGTGTGTGTGTGTGTGTGTGTGTGTGTGTGTGTGTGTGTGTTTCAGCACTGCAGCTGTACAGATGACTGTTCGTCCAGTAATTGTCTATGTGGGCAGCTCAGCATCCGCTGCTGGTACGACAAGGTACAACAACACAGCTCTGTTCATCTCTATTATAACTCTATAATACATCACTGAGGGCTGTATAAAGTGTGTGTGTGTGTGTGTTCCCGCAGGATCATCGTCTCCTGCAGGAGTTTAATAAGATCGAGCCGCCGCTGATCTTCGAGTGTAACATGGCCTGCTCCTGCCACAAGACGTGCAAGAACCGCGTGGTGCAGGCTGGAATCAAGTCAGTTGCCTGTCGTGTGTGTGTGTGTGTGTGTGTGTGCATGTCTGCATTTATGTGTGTGTGTTTAGGTCTGTTGTTTGTGTTGTTATTTGTTTTTTGTGTGTGTATTTCTGTCCGTTTGTAATGTGTTTATGTGTGTTTCTAATGTGTGTGTGTGTCTGTTGTTGTTCTCTTACGTGTGTGTGTGTGTGTGTGTGTGTGTGAGAGAGAGAGTGTGTGTGTGTGTAACGTGTTTTGTGTTGGTCTTTGTTTGTAATGTGTTTTTTCGTGTTTATATGTGTTTCTAATATGTGTGTGTGTGTGTGTGTGTGTTCAGGGTGCGTCTCCAGCTGTACCGCACAGAGAAGATGGGTTGGGGTGTTCGAGCTCTTCAAGATATTCCTCAAGGAAGCTTCATCTGCGAGTGTGTTCTCTCTCTATTCTCTGATCACATGCTGCCGTCTTTCGAAACATTAGATCTTCTTATTAGCAGCCGGTCTTGTTGATTTCTCATCTAGAAACTGTTCAGAGGATTTTGTCAGCCTGGTAACAGAAAGTTCAAAAGAATCATTTTAGGCTGATTCTCAAAACTGATTCTTTTGTAAAAGTTCAAAAGAATCATTTTAAACTGATTCTCAAAACTGATTCTTTTTTAAAAGTCAAAAGAATCATTTTAAACTGATTCTCAAAACAGATTCTTTTTTAAAAGTACAAAAGAATCATTTTAAACTGATTCTCAAAACGGATTGCTTTCAAAATTTCAAAAGAATCATTTCAAACTGTTTCTCAAGACTGATTCTTTTTTTTAATTCTAAAGAACCATTTGAAACTGATTCTTTTCAAAAAAATTTAAAGAATAATTTTAAACTGATTTTCAGAACTGATTCTTTTTAAAAGTTCTAAAGAATCAGTTTAAACGGATTCTCCAAACTGATTATTTTTTGTGAGTGAATCAGTCAAAATCATTGTTCATTAATTAGTAAGACGATTTTAGAAAAGGTTTAGAAACTAAAATCAAAAGTGATTTCCTCTGTTACTAATTAGAAAACTGCTTAGAGCTCAACAATCCAGCAGTCTTTAAAACCAGAATCAAACAAGCAGCGTTTATTTGACATAGACAATAGATTATTTTGCTACATTAATAAATATCTTTGCAGTATTAATTGTTCATACCAACTCATCGCAGGCTTTTATGGCAAGTTTTGAATGATGATGATGCAAATGAATCACTGTTTTTAACTGATTGATTCAAATGAATCATTTATTTGAATCATTTACTGGCTGGTTATTTTGATTCAAGCTGATTCTCAGGACACAACACAACAACCAAACGTAATTTGTTTTTAATTCTGTGTAAATAATTAATTAATTCTGTAATTCTCGTGTGTGTGTGTGTGTGTGTGTGTCAGGTATGTTGGTGAGCTGATATCTGATGCTGAAGCAGACGTGAGAGAGGACGATTCATATCTCTTTGACCTGGACAACAAGGTGTGTGTGTTTTCATCAAAATAAATTAAATTCCCTGATACAAATTACAACCACTGTCATGTTTGCTTATGTCATGCCAGGATTTTATTATAATATGGGGTTCAAGGTATGGCACATATGAAAAATAAATGAATGTACAATGCTAAAAAATTGCATAAAAACAAAGTAACTGATATAAATGTAAAAAATAAATACATTATTTATTCTTATATATGTTTTTTTATTACTGAATATCACTGAAACTAAAATATGTTGGGGCTGGTAGTAATTATTCTGTACTATTAAAGGTTTTATTAGTATTAAATATTTTGATAATTATTTTATGTTAATTAAATGTTTAGTGCTCTTCTCTCTTTAACTTTCCATTTTTTAAATTGCTGTTTTATGTTTACTGATTTTGAGAAAAATCATTAACAAATAATTAATTATTGCAAATAGTTTTTTATTATTAATTTCCCATCTGTAACGCTACTTTTTAATTGTCATGTTTAATTTTTGTGACCTTTTTTATTCATTTATTATTTCTGTTTTTACTTTAGCTCTACCGCAGATGTTTTAATTTATGTTAATTAGTTTTCTATTAATTTATTTCATCCATTTATTATGAATATTTCTATTGGATCAGGACGGTGAGGTGTACTGTATCGATGCCCGCTATTACGGAAACATCAGCCGCTTCATAAACCATCTGTGTGACCCGAACATCATCCCTGTGCGTGTGTTTATGCTGCATCAGGACCTGCGCTTCCCTCGCATCGCTTTCTTCAGCTCCAGAGACATCTTCACCGGACAGGAGCTCGGGTGAGATGCTGATTTCACCACAGTTTATACTCGCTATTGATCGTTATTAGTGCCAAAAATCCTGGTGGGCAAAAAAAAAGCAATGAGCCGTAATGGCGGCTGCACAATCCACTCATTTCCATCTGTCTCAAGCTATGAATATTTATAGCACATATCAACAGAACGAAACAGAGACATGATCGCAAACGGTGAACTGTGGGCACTTGTGATCCACTCTGTAAAAAATGCAGGGATGCAGATTCATCCTCCAGGTGTTTAGATGATGTTGTATGATTGGTCTTTTCGTGTGGTACAACATTCCTGAAAATCTGCATGATTTTATTCTTAAAGAAAATATAATAACATTTGTAATACTCTAAAATATTTGTAAAATCTTTACTGTTTATACATATATTTTATTTACTTATTTATTATTTATTTTCTTATATATTTAATTTATTATTATTTTTCTTATATATTTTATATTTTATTTATTTATTTTCTTATATATTTATTTTCATATTTATTTTCTTATATATTTTATTTACTTATTTATTTATTATGCATTTATTATCTTATATATTTAATTGATTTATTTATTTTCTTATATTTTTAATTTATGTATTTTCTTATATATTTTATTTACTTATTTATTTATTTATTTTCTTATATATTTAATTTACTTATGTATTTATTTTCTTATATATTTTATTTACTTATTTATTATTTATTTATTTTCTTAGATATTTAATTTACTTATTTATAATATATTTATTTTCTTATATATCATATTTACTTATTTATTTATTATATAATTATTTTCTTATATATTTTATTTATTTATTATTTTTTATTTATTTATGTATTTATTTTCTTATTTATAAATTTGTTTTATTATGTATTTATTTTCTTATATATTTTCTTTATTTATTATATATTTATTTTCTTACTATATTTACCTATTTATCTATTATGTATTTATTTTCTTATATTTTTTATTTATTATGTATTTATTTATTTATTTATTTTTTATTCACCTATTTATCATTAATTTTTAAATATTAAATTTTTTTATATATTTTCTTATCATTTTTATATACATTTATACATTATTTATTTATTTACTAAAGGCTTTTATGCAATATGAAAATTGTGCAAGCTTATTAGTCACATTATTATAATCAGAGAACAGAAATATGTCAAAACTGATCTTAATTTTGTGTGTTTGATTCCTGCATGTGCTTTATCACTTTATGACGGATCTCTATGAATTTATGGCCTGTTCCTGCTATTATGTGTGTTTTATGGCAGGTTTGATTACGGTGATCGTTTCTGGGACATCAAGAGCAAGTACTTCACCTGTCAGTGCGGCTCGGAGAAATGCAAACACTCTGCGGAGGCCATCGCTCTAGAGCAGAGCCGGCTCGCACGTCTGGAGGTGTGTGTAGAGCCCGACACTGCACTCTCACTCATCGGGCACTCATGATCAACACGCACACACCGATGACACCATGCTGGAAACTGTAAAACCACACACACTAATGTTGCCCAGGAAGTCCCATTCAAATTCCAGACAGCACTTCCTGCTGGGATCTGTCGCATGTAATTTCCGTTTTTCATTAACAACCATGAACTTTTTGTTTTTGTAAGTGTAACTGTTTTAATAAATACTGTTTGATACAGAATGTTCCCATTCCCTTTTGTTCCACTAGAATATTAGAATGTCGGAATGATTTCAAACAAAGTAGCAACATTTCAACAAAGTAGAGTGTTCTTGGAATGATTTGAAACAAAGTAGCAACATAATAAAAATAACTGAATATTTGGTACGCTACTTTTAAATGTTCACACAATGATTTGAAACAAAGTAGCAGCATTTAGATAAAACAGAATATTTGGAATGTTACTTTTAAGTGTTCTTGGAATATTTTGAAACAAAATAGCAACATTTAAACAAAGTGGAACATTAGAATGTCACTTTTAAGTGCTCTTACAATGATTGGAAACAAAGTAGCGACAATAAAAGTACAAAATATTAAACAAAAAAACTTTAATTTTAAGAATTTTTCGATTGATTTGAAACAAAGTAGCAACATTAAAAAAACAGAATATTTGGAATGTTACTTTTAAGTGTTCTTGGAATATTTTGAAACAAGTAGCAACATTTAAAGAACAGATATTGAAATGTTACTTTTTAAGTGTTCTTGCAATGATTTGAAACGAAGTAGCGAAGTTTAAAAGGAAACAATATTTGGAATGTTACTTTTTAGAATTCTTGAAATGTTTTGAAACAAAGTAGCAACGTTTAAAAAAGAACAGAATAATGAAATGCTACTTTTAAGTGTTCTCTGAATATTATGAAACAAAGTATCAAATTAAAAATAAATAGAATATTGGAATTTCACTTTTAAGTGTTCACAGAATGGATTTGGAACAAAGTAGCAACATTTAAAATAAACAGAATATTGAAATGCTACTTTTAAGTGTTCTTGGAATGATTTAAAACAAAGTAGCAACGTTTAAAAAATTGCTTATTATTGAAATGTTACTTTTAAATGTACAAACAAAACAAGCAATTAAAGAACAGAATATTTGAATGCTTTTCTAATTGTTCTTGGAATTATTTAAAACAAACTTGCAACATTTAAAGAACAGAATATCAGACTTTTAAGAATTTTTCAAATGATTTGCAACCATGTTGCAACAAATAAAAAAAAATAGAAGATTAGATGCTAATTTTGAGTGTTTTCAGAATGACTTGAAACAGAGTAGCAACGTTTAAATAAAACAGAATATTAGAATGTTGCTTTTAAGCGTTCTTAGAAGGATTTGAAGCAAAGTAGCAGCATTTAAAAACACTGAATATTGAAATGTTAATTTTTCGAGTTCTTGAAATGATCTAAAGCAAAGTAGCAACATTTTTAAAATGGAACTTAAATGTTCATAAATGAAACTGATTTTAGAATAGTGTGGGACACAATGTTAAGTTACCACTTATTTTTTATTAAACTTTTGGTGCATATACATATGGTGCATATGTAATATTATCATGTTTGATCATTGTACACTGACAAAATGTAAAAAAAAAATATTATTATACTTCATCAGAACATGCGAGTGTCCTTTCTTGAACACATAAAAAAAAATTAAGAGTTTTCAAAAATCACTGAAAATAATGCTCACAATAAATGTAAGAGTAATTAAAAACAACTAAAATCTCATGAATCTTAAAGTGTTGCAACCAAAACAAAATCATACTTGAAGCTCTTTTTATTGAAACATGAATTTATTTTTTTATTCATTTATTTTAATAAATAACATATTTCATAAAAAAAATGTTAAATAATATGCTTGTGCATTTGTGACTTGGTGTATACATACACACACACACATATATATATATATATATATATATATATATATATATATATATATATATATATATATATATATATATATTTTTTTTTTTTTAGTTTGCTTTTCCAATTTTTAATTTCAAATTAAAAATAGTACATTAGTTCAACTAAAGTTAAATAAAAAGTAAAAATAATAATAAATTAACACTATTGTTCTATTAATGGATGTTTTATAACGTGAAGAGAAGCTTCGTGCAACATTCCCGGTTTGTTGGGATTAAGAGAGAAGTAAAGGTGTCGACTTGAATGAATATTCACCAAGTGTGTGATTGAGTGGTTTTGTATTACTCATGTCTAATAAGAGTCTTCATTACTGTACAGATAAATCAATAAAGCAGCCGCAGTGTTATCAGTCTTTACTGTACTGTGTGCTGATTTCAGGCTAATGGCCAACTGTACAGATTATAAACAGAAGCTGTGTGTTCATTATTCACAATTGTGTTGTTTAAGCGTCACTAGTGTCAATAATCAGCAAATAAGAACGTCAGAGCTGCTGAATGATCTGTGTTTTAAACTATTTCCCCCATTGAGGAAATGAATAATGTTTTAATATTAAATTTGAATGTTATATCAGTGTTCTGGTGTCAAAGAGCGGCTTGATTGTCAAATTTAGATGAAACTGAAAACGTAAATAAAAAAATAAAAAATAAAAATTAAAGCTGAGAATCGCGAGAAAAGAATGTAGCCCTCAAGTTTGAGGCCAGGGTTGCCAGGTTTAAAACCGTAAAAACGCTGATTGTGGACTCTTATTCGTAAAAGCATCTTTTGAATCACTTTATATTTCAACAAGGCCAGTCATAATAATACAATTAATGCAATATGCCAAACTTTTAACCCGCGGAATAAATGACAGCTAACAAAGTAGTTAAAAGTTGCCTAAATTTGTAAACTTGGCAACCCTGTTTGAACGGGAGTCGGGTAAAGTCTAGAAGGGATACAGCTGCGGATACCCGGGTCAATCGCATCATTTTTGTGAGACTGTACAACAACAAATATTAATTTTACATTGCTGTCAGGGTTGTGTTTAGGGTTGGAGTAGGGATAGATGTTAATAAAATACAATTTATAGTTAATTTAACAAATAATTCTCGGTATAATTACTGTTTTTACATTACTATGAGGGTTAGTTTTAGACTTGGGTAGAGATGTATACGTTAATAAAATACAATTTAATCGGTAATTTAATAAATAAAATGAATAATTGGTATAATTACTGCTTTTACATTACTGTGAGGGCTATGTTTAGAGTTGGGCTATGGGTAGACATTAATAGAATACAATTCAATGGGTAATTAAATAAATAATATGAGTAATTATCTTTTTAATCACTGTTTTTTCATTACTGTGATGGTCGTGTTTAGGGTTGGGGGGAGAGTAGACGTTCATAAAATACAACTGATCGGTAAATATTAGAAATAATTCTCGTTTTCTTCCTGCCGCAGCTGTATCCCTTCTAGGAACATTCGCCAACAGAGAACGCGCACGCGCTCGCTCGGGTGGAGTTTCGTGAACGCGCGCACACAGGTGAGTCTATGGCGCGCGTCCAGCAGCAGGTGCACCACGTGACGTCACAGCAGCGCTTAGTTACTTCAGGAAAGATTTACAGACAACACAGAAACCGAGAAACGCGCGGAAATACTGGAGTTTTTCGACTCTGAGGGCAGTAAAGGATCCGTTAATTTCTGTTTGTTTTCGACACATGAACGCGCGGGTTATTCACAACACACTTTCAACACATTCTCAACACAAAGTGAAGAGAAATGGGCAAAAAGAAGCAGGAGGAAGAACAAAATAGCTCCGAGTACGGTGAGAACTGCTTCTCCATTACAATATACTGATTATTATGGGCTGTCTGTGATGTTTGACCCTTTTCCTGTATTTAGAGACGTCCTCAAAGTGGGGAAAAAGTAGTCAAAAATAAAGAAAACGCGGTTTATAAGGTCATGGAGGATAGATAGATAGATAGATAGATAGATAGATAGATAGATAGATAGATAGATAGATAGATAGATAGATAGATAGATAGATAGATAGATAGATAGATAGATAGATAGATAGATAGATAGATAGATGTTGAAAATATGAATCCATTGTTCATTAAATATAGGTCATATGTTTGGTTTAATTACACAAAACAGTTTAATTAAACGGATATGTTGCCTTCAGTACTGACTAATCTAATGTATATGCATAAATATAATATTGTAAAGCATCCTATACAAATTATTAATTTTAAGATAGATAGATAGATAGATAGATAGATAGATAGATAGATTTTGAAAATTAATATTTGTATCCATTGTTCTGTGAATATTGGTAATATATTTGGTTTAATTACACAAAACCGTTTTAATAAATATATTGGCTATGTCAGTCTCTCTTGATTACACTGGATTTATTATGTGTTTAATAAAATGTTAATATTTGTTTTATTTTATAAAGTTCTGATAACATTTCTTCCAATCTTAAGTAATAATATTGTCAGTTGGAGAATTTAATTTTCTAATGACAATACATTGACAAATGTTTTAATTTATGTTAAAAACAGGGTTATTTTAAGTATAAAGTTTTCTGTTAAAACTTATTAGTATTAATAATATAATATTATAAATGATTTTAAAATAAAATTTAAATTGCTCCCAATGAAAATATATTTAAAATATATAATTTATTATTTGTATTTTCTGTTAATTTACAGTATTATCAGGTAATTAATTACAAAAATAATCATTATGGATCTTTAGTGTATTTCTTTTTTTTACTATTAAATATGATTAATATATAGCTCTTAGTAATTATTGCTTTTCTGGATGAATGGATGGATGGATAGATTTTTTTTTTTTTTTTTTGAAAATGAATATTTTATCAATTTTTCTGTAAATATAGGTCATATATTTGGTTAATTTACCCAAAAACAGTTTTATTAAACATCTATCTATCTATCTATCTATCTATCTATCTATCTATCTATCTATCTATCTATCTATCTATCTATCTATCTATCTATCTATCTATCTAATCTATCTATCGATGATCAATCGACAGACAGAAAGAAAGGCAGATAGACACTATTGAACATAATTACAAGACCACTTGAGAAATTCTCAGTTGTTTTTGATTATACTGGATTTATTGAGTGTTTTAATAAAAATGTATTATTTGTTTTATTCTTTAAAGTTCTGATAACATTTCTTCCAAACTTCAAATAATAACATTTTCATTTAGAGCAATTAGTTTTCTATAAATGACAATAGAATGACAAATGTTTTAATTTATGTTAAAATAAGCAGTGTTGTTTAGTCTTAAGTCCTCTGTTTTAATAATATATTATATTCAAAAACACAACAATAAAAAACAAAAATAAAGTCAACAATTTATTTATTTTAGAGCAAAATAAGTAGCTCTAAATGAAAATAAATAAATAAATAAATATACAGTTATAGTCAGAATTATTCTCCCCCCTGTTTATTTTTTCCCCAATTTTAGTTTAACGGAGAGCAGATTTCTTCAACACATTTCTAAAGATAATAGTTTTAATAACTCATCTCTAATAACTGATTCATTTGATCTTTGTCATGATGACAGTAAATAATATTAGACTAGATATTTATCAGGACTCTAGGTTAATTAGGTTAACTAGGCAGGTTAGGGCAATTAGGCAAGTTAATGTGTAACGATGGTTTGTTCTGTAGACTATCAGAAAAAAATATCTTAAAAGTACTAATAATATTGACCTTAAAAAATTAAAAACTGCTTTCATCTTAGCCGAAATAAAACAAATAAGACTTTTTTTAAGTTACATATAACCCATTAGTAAATGTTGTACATGTGTTGTTCATAATTATTTCATGTTAGTAAATACATTCACTAATGAAACCTTATTGGAAAGTGTGAGCGGGACGCTTTCAATACTTTAAAAATAATAACACACTCTCAGTCACACTCAAAACAGGAAGGCCTACATATTGATATGAATCCCTACAGCTGTTAATAACTTTAATGTGAGCTCTATATCCATATTGCGCAGGATGTCCTCATTTATTAAGACTTTAAGTAAACGTGTGTGTTTTGACAGCGGCTCCTGCAAACACTGGGTTGTTTTATAAAGGCTGAGCTGGAAAAATGATCTGCCCTCCAGTCAAACAGCTGAAACGCCACAAACTGATCATTCAGACTGAATATGAGAAATAAAGGAAGTTATTTGTGGTTAATTTAAAGAAGGAGATGTGTGTGTGTGTGTGTGTGTGTGTGTGTGTGTGTGTGTGTGTGTGTGTGTGTGTGTGTATTTGGAAATAGGTTAGAATTTGTTTCTATATATGAATAGTAGATGCTTAATAGATGGATAAATGTTAAATATATGTGTATGATATATGCTGATGTGTAAATATGCACATGGATTTATGTTTAGGAATATGTATGCATTTTCTTTAATACCTATATATGCATAGTAGAGGTCATTTGAGACTTTTCTGTAAGGAGTTAAGGTCATTTATTTTAATTCATTTTAACAATATTTAGTATGTTTTATATATTTAAGAGCATTACTTTTATTAAATAATTGAACTGTGATTTTTTTTAAATTAGTTTTATTTATATATAATTGTATATCATTTATAAAAATGCATTATTATTATTAAATAGTTGTGATTTAATTATGAATTTTAAATGTATTAAAAAGCACTGGTTTTATTAAACAATTGTTTAATTTATTGTGTATATATGCAAGTGCATTATTTTAATTAAAACATTAAATTTGGATTTTTAAATTAACTTTAGTAATATATAATTTTATATTAGTTATTGTATGTATTCAAGAGCATTTTTTTAAAGAAAGGTTAAATTAACATTTTGTAAATATTTTTGTTTGAATATAAGTTATTGTATACATTGAAGAGCAGAATTGTTTTATTAAATTATTGAATTGTGATTTTATTTTAAATAATTTCATAAAATTTTTTGTAATAATTTATTAAAGAGCATTATTTTTAATTAAATAGTTGTCAATATGTATTATATATATATATATATATATATATATATATATTTATTTATTTATTTTAAATTTATTTATGTGTAATGTTTGACATAGGTTATTATGTTTTTATTTAAGAGCATTTTCTTAAATTAAAACATTCAATTGGGATTTTTATTAGTTTTATTTGCATTTAATTATATATAACTTATCAAAGATCATTATTTTTTAGTTAAAGTTTAATTATATTTTTTATTGCATTTAAATATAAAATTATAATTAAATATTTATTTATTAATATGTTGTTTTACATAGGTTATTGTGTATATAGTCAAGAGCATTTTTTTCAAATTAATTTTATCATTATACAATTTTATATTAGATATTTTATGAATTGAGGAACATAATTTTTTTAATAAAGTAAAATTGGGGTTTTGTAAATAATTTTTTGTTAATATATACATTAAAGAGCATAATTGTATTTTTTTTATCGGGATTGACATTTTAAAATAAATTTATTAATATATAATACATTTATATAATAAATAAATATATTTTATTAAATAATTGATTAATAATAAATTTAGGACACATGCATTTACCCTAGATGCATATAGTTGAGCCTTTTTAAAAAAAATTTAAAATTTTTTATTATTTTTTCATCTATTTTTTTATTTATTTATTTATTTATTTTTTAGATTTTCTTTCTTCTCTTTTTTACTTCTGCTTTCAAAGTATGACTTTAACCTATAGATAAACCACCTATGTCAATAGTACATCTGCATATACAAGTTGCATATAATTTAAAGTTGCACACCTTGGACTGTATGTGACAATAAAGTATGACTGTGCTCAAATGATTGTTCGCAATAAACATAAAATTGAAATAAATACAATAACTCGAGCTCTAGCGACGTCACAGCAGATCCTGAACTCAGATCTGATGCTTTATGATGCCGGAGAAGTCATAAACATCTTAAATTTTAGATAAGTGATAAGGAGGTCTTCAGGAGGGTTAGCAGAGCGTGACTTTACTCTTTCTGTTTCAACACAAACTCACCGTTTCTCAACTCTCTTCCTCTGACTGAGCAACAGGAAAGACTATTGCTCATGTTGCATGCGTGAGGCGTTCACAAACACTAGTTTATAAGTTGAGGATAGAGTCAAACTTAATCTGAAATGTTTTAGAATACAGTGGCTCAGGGGTTAGCACTCACAGCAAGAAGGTCGCTGGTTCGAGTCCCGTTCTCCCTGTGTTGGTTTCCTCTGGGTGCTCCGGTTTCCAACACAAGTCCAAACACATGCGCTATTGATGAACTAAATTGGCTGTAGTGTATAAGTGGGTGTTTCCCAGTACTGGGTTGCAGCTGGAAGGGCATCTACTGTGTTAGACATATGCTGGAATAGTTGGCAGTTCATTCCGCTGTGGCGAACCCTGATAAATAAGAGACTAAGCCGAAATAATTGAAGTATAAAGCCGCAAATAAACCTGAAGCAAATAGCTTCAGTTTCTGTCTGACAGCAGGAAGAGTCTCTGGTCATTTATTTTGCTGTCTTCATTTTAGCTCTTAATGATCTGCTTTAATTGCACATGAGTTGAAACGGTTTCCTGGAAGATACACTGACTCACTGTTTTATACTGTACACACACACACACACACACACACACACACACACACACCTAATGCTTAATGAGGACACGCAACACTTTTGTTCTGATAGACTTGTTGTGTATATGTAGAGCTGACTATACACTTGTTATAAACTCATGCTCATATTAGCCTTCATAATCCTGAGGGAAATTGTGTTGCGTTTTAAAAATAGAAACTGTGACTGCTTGTCTTATTGATTATATAGAGCAGAGGATCCCAAACTTTTCAGCCCGCGACCCCCAAAATAACAATGCCAGTAACTCGCGAGCCCCAATCCTCTGAGGTGGTGATAAATACAGAAACCTTGCATGCAATGGCACGCACACACACACACACACACACACAGACCCACAGACCCACACAATGGACCCAAGTCTAATCATTGTTGAATTGTTTTAATGCAGGCTTTTTCAAAGTCTGAGACAGTGGGCCTCCCTTTTGACACAACTTATCCATTGGCGCCCCCCTCCTCCCAAACACACACACACACACACACACACACACACATACACACACATATATATATATATATAAAGACACAGACAGATGTCAGACTGTTAACTCACTTTTATCATCATTTGCATGAAAGTGCAATTATTTACAGAGTAATAACAAGTATTTTAATATAACGTTTTTAAAACTAGGATGATGGTTCAATATGAATAGAACAGATCCAAGAACTGTCCATCCCAGTCAAAACAGTCAAAGTTTAGCGGGTCTCATGCTGTCATTAGCCAAAATATCTTGACAAACCACACTTAAAGGTCATGGTTCATCAGCTGGTCCTGTCCACGTAAATCCTAAACTCAAATACTGATCATCATATCGTCATCTTTTGGGTTTAAGCCCTGAACTTGAAGGCTTTGAATCGGGGGGTCTCAGAACCCGATCCATTGCATTAGCAGGTATTGCATATACATATATACACATAGGGATACATAGGCCACATAGGGCTCAACCTGTGCAGTGCACATGCCCTTTTTAGTCTCGGATAGAAAGTGCCCTTCCAAAATGATCGAAAGTGGCCCCGCGACACCTTCCCCCCACCGCTCGAGTACGCGCGCCACATCACCGGTCGAGTACGTGCGCATCCAAACTTTGGCAGGCTTGCCAAACAGAAGCGAATTCACAGCTATGGTCTTCTGGGTAAAAAAGGTTTTCTTATTTTTAACGTATTTTTCTTTTTTAGCTTTGTTTAATTAAAACGTTTAAATATAATAAAAATACATATAATAATTAAACTTAATAATTATATTTTTATTATATAATATTTTTCCCGCGCCTCCCCTGACATGCTCTGGCGCCCCCCAGGGGAGGCGCGCCTCACACTTTGAAAACCCCTGTTTGAATGCATGTGAGGGCTGTAAATGTGTTTGAAAGTTTAACCTGGTGCTATTAAATCAATCTGCTGCATCTGACGCTGTTGCTGTGTCTTTAATATAATGTAATCACCCCAGGGGTCGCAACCCAACAGAACTAGTAACTATACAGTAGTATATAGTAACTATAAACAACTATTTTTTCTCCTCAGTAGGTTATGGGTAAAATATGGTCATTTTTATGGTTTAATAAAAATAGAGTTTTAGAAATCAACAGACCCCCCCCACCCTTCCATGTCCCGCGACCCCCACTTTGAGAAGCACTGATAAATACACAAGGCTGTTTCTCAGTATGCGTTCTCGTCAGTCTTGCGTTCTTGTTTCCTCGTGAAACGTCATTAACCGTCGCCGAAGTTCTGTTTCAAGTTCAAAGTTCACATCTTGCCAAAATACAGATAAAATTCCCGCATGTGTACTTGCTCTGGCCTTTGGCCAAGGATGCATTGAGAGGTGACTTGTGTGAGCTTGCGAACCACAGGTATCCCAGAATGCATTGCAGCGAGACCAGCAAATGCTAATGGTGGAGGAGAAAACACACAGGTTTTTAAAATACTCCTTTACTGTGTCACAAAATAAAGTTGCAAACATTTTTCAGGTGAGAATGTGGTTGTTTTAAAGCTGAATCTGCAGTTTATTTACGAAGATAGCACAGCCTGTCAGCGGGAGCTCCAACATCAGCTTCCCCTCCGAGAGCAGCTTTAATCGGCCAGCCCGTCTCGGATGTACCGCGGGATCTCATCTGTCCATTGTAGTTAAAACATGATATTTAATTCATCTTGTGCATGTCTAACGGACTGTTTTTGGTCTTATAAATCTATTATTTGTTCTCAGGTGTATTGTTTTGTCACTGTTATTTTGTTACCTTTTATAATTCCTCCCTCCATCCAAATACATGCAGCTGAAGTTAATTGACTAATCCAGCACCATAGACATGCTGCTAGTCAGTAGTTATCTGTTAAGAGCGATCACTATCTGTTCATGAGCTACTACAGCAGGGGAGTTCCTCACATCTACCTGAGCTCAAACTCCCCTCTCGCCCTGCAAACGGGAGGGAACCCCGGGCTCGAGGATCTTATGAGCTCAGGGCTTTCTCCCGGGACAGCATGCCAAACACGCTTCATAATCAATCATCAGCTGAGGGTGAACTCTTGCACGCTTATTTGTTAGCATGTTTTGTACTTTTGTGTGTGTGTGTGTGTGTGTGTTTTACTGTAACCCTCTTTAAAGCTTCTCATAATGATCAACGCATAAAACTAAATGTAAAATCCACAGCGCACCCTTCTCTTTACGAGACGCTGTAAACAACAGAGAACAGGGTTTAAAGGCCAGAAACCCTGTGTGTGCGAATGCATGCGTGCAAGTGTGTGTGTGTGTGATTGTGTGCGTGTGTACGCGAATACATGCGTGCAAGTGTGTGTGTGTGCATGTGTACGCGAATGCATGCATTTGTTTGTGTGTGTGCGTGTGCGTGTGCACGCACATGTGTGTGTGTGTGTGTGTGTGTGTGAGCGCGCACACTTGTGTAATGTGATAAGGAACTGTACACATAAGACTTGATGAACCGGTTGTCTGTCTGCTGTGTTTGGTTGCTATAGATGACTTCATGTCTTATAATAGGTTTGTTCTGCAGACAATAGAAATCTAATATTGCTGAAGGGGGCTAATAATATTGAAATGACTTTAAAACTATTAAAAACTGCTTTTATTCTAGCCGAAATAAAACAAATCAGACTTTCTCCAGAAGAACAAATATTAGAGGAAACACTGTGAACATTTCCTGAATCTGTTCAACATCATCGGGGAAATATATGAGAGAGAAAAGTCACAGGAGAGCGAGTAATTCTGACTTATTATTTCTTTCTTTTAAGATTAAGAGTTCTAAGATTAAATATACTCATTACAGTTTCACCAAGTCAAAATGAAGACTTTTTAAGACCTTTCTAAGACCATTATGAAGGAAATTTCAGACCTTTAGGGCTCAACACGACATACTTATAAACAAATGTTATAGTAAATGTTAGAATCAAACCAAACTGGTGAATAGAGTTATTAAATAACTACAATAATGAAAAGAAATCTTTCAGACGGATTGTTGGTTGTACTGCAACACAGTGGCGCAGTAGGTAGTGCTGTCGCCTCACAACAAGAAGGTCACTGATTCGAGCCTCGGCTGGCTCAGTAGGCATTTCTGTGTGGAGTTTGCATGTTCTCCCTGCGTGGGTGGGTTTCCTCCGGGTTTCAAACACAGTCTAAAGACGTGGTACAGGTGAATTGCATAGGCTAAATTGTCCATAGTGTATGAGTGTGAATGAGTGTGTGTGGATGTTTCCCAGAGATGGGTTGCGGCTGGAAGGGCTTCCGCTGCATAAAAACGTGCTGGATGAGTTGGCGGTTCATTCCGCTGTGGTGACCCCGAAATAATAAAGAGACTAAGCCGACAAGAAAACAAATGAATGAATGTTGGTTGAACCGACTGAGAAGCTTTACATGCAGAAAGGAAAATTAAGACCTGCTTAAAATGATTGGAGACCTACAACAGCTTATTTCAGTGAATTTAAGACCTAAGATGTTGCTTTGGAAATTTAAGACATTGTAAGACACTGTGGACGCCCTTATTATTTTAAGCTGTGGTGATTTTTTATGATCTGATGTGTGTTGTGGTGTATTTCGTGCTCTACATCCTCATGAATCACGCAGAGCGTCGAGGAAAAGCTTTCCTTGTTTTCTTGTTTGTGGTTTCCTTCAGTTTTACTCATTTACAGGCTCTCGTCCTCCTGGACTTGAAGTTTCCAAGCCAAGTTAATTTTTCACCGCTTACACAGCTTCCTAACTGCTTTCAGTAATTACAGCGAATCTAAAGGTTCAGGATCTGAGGTTAAACACGTCTGCATGCTCTCAGATGTTGTTTGTGTCAGTGATGTTTTATGGTGCGTTATGGTTTTGATTTGTAAATGTTAACTTCATTAATCACACACACACACACACACACACACACACACACACACACACACACACACACACACACACACACACACACTTTCTTAGACTTGTCTAGAGAGAAAATGTTTAACTAGAGAGAAATGAACTAAATATTGACCATTATGTGTGTGTGTTTGTTATTATGAACTGTTATTAGTGTTCATACAGCTGAAAATAAAATGGTAATAAATGACAACAGCTACACTAATAAAAATAAAGGTTCAGTGATGCCCTTTTTAACCTTTTAAAGAATATTTTGATGAACATTTCTGAAAATATATGTTTTAAATTTAATAAAAACAACATTTTGGTAATGGATATAACATTTCTCCAATAAACAATTAGTCTTTATAAATGGGTTTATGGTGATTATTTGGGACTTTTTGAGCTTTGAACTTTAAAATTACATGTTACATTTGACTAATATCTGTATTAAAGGAGAAATTGTGTTTTGAGCTCATTTAAAAGCAAAATTAGGTTTGATTTACTCTTTATAGTAATGCAGACAGAAATTGTAGGTCAAAGTTTTGTCACTATTCAATATTTATAAAACATTTTAATTGTAATATTTTTTATTTATTCATGTATTTTAATTTAATTATAAATTTTAATTTCATTTAATTTTACTCAAAAAATGTGCAGCAATTCTGTTTCACCTTTACTGATTTTTCAGCACGTGTCCTATCGTTTAATGCATTAAATAATTGTTAGTATTTAGAATAAGGTCCAGAATATTTTTGTCAAAATAAATTCAATTAAATAAATGAATGAAAAATTAAATAAATGAATAAATACATAAATAAATAAAATAATTGTAATTAAAAATATTATTATAAATATTGAATAGGGTAAAAAACTTTGATCTTGTTTTAAATAATGACAATTAAACATTAAACTAAAGGACACTAGCCGAAAATTCTGTAAAGATGAAACAGGGTTGCTGCACATATTTTTAGTAAAAATGTATTAAAATAAATAAATACATGAATAAACAATAGTAATAATAATAATAAAAATATTATAATAATATATTTTTTTAATTGTGTGTGTATTATAGTTTAATGCATTAAGTAATTGTTATTATTTAAAATAAGGTCCAAGTTTTGTCACTATTCAATTTTTATAAAACATTTTTTATTATAATATTTTTATTTATTCATGTATTTTGATTTAATTATAAATTTAAATTTAATTTTACTCAAAAAATGTGCAGCAATTCTGTTTCACCTTTACTGATTTTTCAGCGTGTGTCCTATAGTTTAATGCATTAAATAATTGTTATTTAAAATAAGGTCAAAAAATAATTTTTGTCCTTAAAAATATTAAAATATTTTATAAAATATTTTTGTCAAAATAAATTAAATTAAATAAATAAAAGAAAAAATAAATAAATGAATTAATACATAAATAAAATAAATGAAATTAAAATATTTTATTATAATATTTTTTTAATTGTGTTTGTCCTATAGTTTAATGCATTAAGTTATTGTTATTATTTAAAATAAGGTCCAAGTTTTGTCACTATTCAATATTTATGTTAATATTTTTAATTCCAATATTTTTATAACAGTATATTTACCGATTTAAATTCTAATGAATTCATTATTATTTTATTTGACAAATATTTTATTTTCATTCGTCATTTATTTAATTATTTTATTTTATTTTATATTATTTATTTATTATTTTCTTTTTGGCTTATTCACATTATTAATCAGGGGTCGCCACAGCGGAATGAACCACAAACTTATCCAGCATATGTTTTACGCAGCAGATGCCCTTCCAGCTGCAACCCAACACTGGGAAACACCCATACACTCTTGCACTAACAATCATACACTACGGCCAATTTACTTAATCAATTCCCCTGTAGCGCATGTGTTTGGACTGTGGGGGAAACCAGAGCACAAATCCACGCCAACACGGGGAGAACATGCAAACTGACCCAGCCGGGGCTCAAACCACCAACCTTCTTGCTGTGAGGCGATCATGCTACCCACTGCGCCACAATGATGCCCTATTTTATATTAGTTACTTGACTGTAAAAAAAATCATGCAACAACCCTGCTTCATCTTTGTTTGTCTTTCAACATAATCTTCCGCAGTAGTGTCCTGTAGTTGAGTTTGGTCCTGTAATGCATTAAAAACAGTTGTTGATCCAGTTTTCTTGTGTACATGCAGATATGAGACATTTTTTCATACACAGAAAAAAATGATCAGATTTGAGAAACGGTCGAATTCCAGGAAGAAAATGTGCCCTTCCTGACGAACAGGTTTGATTAGAGGAAGCACTCGTGATCTCGCTGCAGTTTTGCTCCATCTGTGAATTCAAATGCAGGCAAATTCAGGCTCTTAGTCTCAGTGTCTGTCCTGATTATATTAGAGCTTTACAGGCGGGAAAAGAGTCAGAATGTTGATGCAAAACTCAGACAAATGCCTGTGTGTAAGTCTACAGTAGTCTGACTAAAACAGGCTCATTATTAATATCCAGAGGGAAGTAAATCTGTCGTGAAGGACACACACACTTGATGTTTAGTGGTTGAGGAAAATACATTTTTAGTGACGGACACACACACACACACACTTGATGTTAAGTAGTTGGTGGTTTTCTTTATAGTTTTCCTGCTGAACTGGTTGATCAAAGTGAATTACAGCTCATGCAAAGCCTTTATGAACATTACTGAACTGATCTGTGTGTGTGTGTGTGTGTGTGTTTGTTTTGCAGGAGCTCCAGCTCAGTATGACCCGACATTCAATGGCCCTATTCACAAAAGGTACGTGTGTGCGCATGTGCGTCTGTGTGTGTGTGTGCGCGTGCATGTGTGTGTGTTTTAGCAAAGCTTGAGAAATTGAATCTTGACCCTTTTTTGTGTGGAATAATTAGCGGTTCATTCTGCTGTGGTGACCACTGATGAATAAAGGGACTAAGCCAGGGGTGTCCAAACTTGATCTTGGAGGGCCGGTGTCCTGCAGATTTGAGCTCCAACTTATGCTATAAGAATGGTTCTAGAAACAAGAGCTTGATTAGCCCAGGTGTGTCTGATTGGGGTTGGAAGTAAACTTTGCAGGACACCGGCCCTCCAGGACCGAGTTTGGACACCAAAGGAAAATCAATGAATAATTAATTAATAATTAATATAATTGTTTTAGGTCCAGTTGCTATATTGGGCATTGTGTCAACTTCATTCAAATTCATGTATTACATTTAAATATTTTAGCTCTAGCTTAGTCTTGTAATATTCCAAAATAATTCACTATATCTTTATTTTAAACTGAACATAATAGCTATATGTTTACATTTTAAATTAATGTGTATGTGTAATTCGGCAACAAGTGAAAATAATTAAAATATAAAAACACTTGATTAGAAGCAATATGCATTTGTTTTATTTTGTTTATTTTATTTTATTATTTCATTTTATTTAATTTGTTTTATTTTATTTTATGTATTTATTTATTTCATTTTTATTGTATTTAATTTTATTTTATAATTTTTTTATTTTTTTATTGTATTTTATTTATTTATTTAATTTTATTATTTTATAAATTTTTTTTGTTTTAATATATTTTATTTTTATTTATTATTTTATTTTATTTTTCATTTTTATTCTATTTTATTTATTTTATTGCATTTTTTATTTTATTTAATACAATTTTTTTATTTTAATGTATTTTATTTATTATTTTATTGTATTTTTCATTTTTATTCTATTCTATTTATTTTATTGCATTTTTTATTTTATTTAATACAATTTTTTTATTTTTATGTATTTTATTTATTATTTTATTGTATTTTTCATTTTTATTCTATTCTATTTATTTTATTGCATTTTTTATTTTATTTAATACAATTTTTTATTTTAATGTCTTTTATTTATTATTTTATTGTATTTTTCATTTTTATTCTATTCTATTTATTTTATTGCATTTTTTATTTTATTTAATACAATTTTTTATTTTAATGTATTTTATTTATTATTTTATTGTATTTTTTTATTTTATTTTATTTTATTTTATTATTAGGACCAAATTATATTTGTGCATTGTGCAGCTGTATATCCATGTCTTCTTCAGATTTGTATCATTATTATGTTTTTGTTATGTTGAAGATTTATTTGTTCATTTACATGTATCATTTTAAAGGTATTGTTGTTGGGTTGTGCAGGAGCTGTACAGACATCATCTGCTGTGTGCTCTTCATGCTGGTCATCACTGGGTACATGGTGGTGGGGATTCTGGGTGAGTTTCTGTGTGTGTGTGCCTGCGTGCGTGCATGCGTGTGTGTGTATGCGTGCGTGCATGTGTATTTAAGGGTATAAATTTGGTGTGTGTGGGGTCAATGTTCAGATCCACTCATCTGTCTGCTGCTGTGTTTATTCTGATCTGAGTGCAGTATGGAAATCTCCTCCCTCAGGCTGCTGTATGGAAATGCAGGGCACTAGCGGTGTTTTGCTTCTATTGGTCTGGTTTATGCAGCACTTTTCAGAACCTCAAAAGAGCAATCTTTATTAAAATCAACTTCCTAGACTATTTTATTTTATCACTAATTTTAAAACTATTTTATTTTATTTTGTTTTATTAGCAAACTTGTCCAGCACATTATTTTTATGCAATGGATACCCTTCTAGTTGCAACCCATCACTGGGAAACACCCATACACAGTCATTCACACTCATCCACTACGGACAATTCAGCTTACCCAATTCCCCTATAGTGCATGTGTTTGGACTGTGGGGGAAACCGCAGCACCCAGAGGAAACCCACACCAACACGGGGAGAACATGCAAACTCCACACTGAAACACCAATTGACCCAGCCAGGACTTGAATTAGCGACCTTCTTTATAAAACAACATGTATTTTTTTATTAACTTACATTATTATTCTGTGTGTGTGTTTCCTCCAGCCTGGTTGTATGGAGACCCTCGGCATGTTCTGTATCCTAGAAACTCCACAGGAATGTTCTGCGGGATCGGCCAGAACCAGTGAGCCGGACTTCAGTATTTACTTTAGTGTAGTGCAGGTAAATTTACTCTGTCTGATGCTCTTGTGTGTGTGTGTGTGTGTGTGTGTGTGTGTGTGTGTGTGTGTGTCAGGAATAAACCCAGCGTCCTGTACTTCGACATCCTCAAATGTGCGACGGCCACAAACATCATGGCAGCGGCTCTACAAGGCCTTCAGTGTCCCACAACTCAGGTCAGACCTCTGCCGACCAGTGTGATCAGTTCATTTTGTTTCAAATTTTTACAATTGGATTTTTTTTGGCCGGTGACTCTTTTTATTTTAGAGTTTATTTAATTTTTTGTTTGTTTTTTATTTTTGTTATTTTTTTAGTTTTTTTAATTTTAGAATTATTTTAATTAAATTTTTGTTTGTTTTTATTTTAAAATTCATAAAAAAAATTGGGTTTTGTTTGTTTTTATTTTAGAGTTTATTTTATATTTATGTTTTTGGTTGTTTTTAGTTTAAAATTCATTGAAAATGTTACTTTGTTTTGTCTATTTGTTTGTCTGTCTGTTTGTTTGTTTTTTTGTTTGTTTGTTTTTAGATTTTAGTTGTGTTTTTTGTTATTATCTTAGTGTGTTATTTTAGAATTTATTTTAGATTTTTTTTCATTACATTTTATTTGTATTTTTGCAGCTTTTTATTTAAGATTTTATTATTCTTTTATTTGTATTATTTTTTTTCTTTTTTAAATATCATGTCAAATTTTTAGTTTTTAATTAGAATTTTTGTTTTTGTTTTAGAGTTTATTTTATATTTTTTATTTGGATTTTAGTTAGTTTTTATTTTAAAATTCATTTAAAATCTCTTTTGTTTAGTTTTAATTTTTAATTGTATTTTTGTCATTATTTTACTTTTTTATTTTAGAATTTTTTTTTTTAAATTATTCAAATTGTTTGTATTTTTGTTTTTATTTTAGAGCTTATTTTATTGTATATTTATATTTTTGGTTGTTTTTAGTTCAAAAATTATTTAAATGTTATTTTGGTTTGTTTGTTTTATTAAAATTTTTTGATATTTATTTTTGAATCTGTTTAAGATTTTATTTAAATTTTTATGTGTATTTTTGTTAATTTTTTATTTTAGATTTTATTTTTTTGTATTTTTATTAGTTTTTTGTTTTAGATTTTATTTTATGTTTCTTTTATTTGTATTTTCTTTGCTTTTATTTTGCATTTGATTTTTGATTTTATAAAATTTTAGTTTGTATTTGTGTTCATTTGTATTTTAGAATTTATTTTAGGTTGTTTTTAATTATTTTTTAAATACTAATGGTTTTACAGACAAATTATATATACAGGCATACTGTTATAACTGTTATGATCAAATGCTATTTCTTGCGTTGTGTCATTTTCATTACTCTGCAGTGTCCAACAGCACCGGTCAGACCTCTGTGAATGAGTGTGATGAACAGTGATAGTTTACACATAATCCTGTCTGTGTGTTTCAGGTGTGTGTGTCGTCATGTCCGTCAGGATTCTGGGCTTTATCTCCTCTGGCGTATCTGCCCAACGCAAAACCAGCTGATTATTTCCAGCAGGAGCTCTGTGTGCCGTCACTCCAGCTCAAAGACACCACTTATGTAAGACAGAGTGTGTGTTTGTGCATGTGTGCGCGCGCATGTAAGATAATATAATAGATAATATAGATGTTGTTTTGTTGAGCTGTGGATGTTCTTCCCTCTCAGACGGTGATGGAGATCATCAATAAAGAGTTGTGTCCTTATTACTACACACCTACAACATCAGGTGGGAGATGAAGAGCAGCGTTTACTCAGCTGGAGGACATCATGAACATCTGTCTGTCTAACTATCTGTGTGTGTGTGTGTGTGTGTGTGTGTGTGTGTGTGTGTGTGTGTGTGTAGTGTTGGGTCGCTGTTTGCCCAGTTTAGGTGGAAGCGCTTATAACCCCAGTAACATTCCTGCAAACTTCAGTCTTCCAGGGCTGAGTATAAACCAGACATTGTCGACGATCGCCAATGCTACAAGGTACACACACATACACACACACACATGCACACACACATAAATGAACAAATAAACACATGCACACACACACATAGAAACATACACATAGAAACACACACACATAAACCTACACATATAACACACACACACACACATGCAAACACACACACACATACACATAGAAACACACACATACATAAACATACAAGTAAAAACACATGCACAAACACACACGCACATAAACATTCACAGAAAACGCACATAGACAAAGAAACATGCAAACAGGCACACACACACAAACATACACATAGAAACACACAAAGACACACACACACACACACACACACGTATACTGCTGTCTTTATAGTTAGGATGATTCTAACGGCCCATGCACTTTGGGAGCCCTACAGAGATGTTATTAAGGGCCCATGACCAACTCAAACACCCCACCTCCCCCAAAACACCCCCCCACGACTTTCGTCCGTGACCAAACCCCCCCTTCACGTTCGTCCGCTAATACAAACCCCTCCCTCCACCGCTCTTCACTTTCGTCCGCTACCCCCCCAGTCTTCACTTTCGTCCACTACTACAAACCTCTCCCTCCACCGCTCTTCACTTTTGTCCACGACCCCCCCCAGTCTTCACTTTCGTCTGCTACTACAAACCCCTCCCTCCACCGCTCTTCACTTTCGTCCGCTACCCCCTAGTCTTCACTTTCGTCCGCTACTACAAACCCCTCCCTCCACCGCTCTTCACTTTCGTCCGCTACCCCCCAGTCTTCA
>NC_133194.1:1212500-1215000 GCF_049306965.1 Danio rerio | reverse complement strand
ATTAATAAAGGGACTAAGCCGACAAGAAAATGAATGAATGAATAACAATAACAATAATAATAATAATAATAATAACAATAATAATAATAATAACAATAATAATAATAACAATAACAACAATAATAATAATAATAATAATAATAATAATAATAATAATAATAATAATAACAATAATAATAATAACAATAACTATAATAATAATAATAACTATAATAATAATAATAACAATAATAATAATAATAATAATATTGCTTTATCGAAGTAACCAGTAAAGCATTACTTTAATAAAATTAAATATTAATATTTGAGTTGTATGTAATGTAACGCAAGTTACTTTCTAGTTTAATTAATTAATTAATTAGCTTTTAAAAAATGAATCGCTAAATTAAAACTAACATAGTCATGTTGTGTGTGTGTGTGTGTGTGTGTGTGTGTGTGTGTGTGTGTGTGTGTGTGTGTGTGTCAGGTATCATGTGGGTTCGCTGGCGTTCGGCGCTCTGATTCTCACGCTCGTGCAGATCGTCAGGATCATCCTGGAGTATCTGGACCACAAGTTCAAAGGTCAGACAGTCTCTAACAATCCTGTCAGCTCAAGCTCTTCTAAGAGGATTTAAATAAAAGTTTATTGCACATTTTTAGTATTTTCATATTTTCTGTAATTTAGTTTTATTGTTATTCTTTCTTTATATTTGCTTTTATTCTGTTTTCTTTATAAATATATTAAAGTATCGTGTGTGTGTTTTTAGTTTGTTTTTTGCTTGTATTATTTTACAATTTATTTATTTTTTATTATAGTTGAGTTCTGATATTAGCTAAATGTTTTATTTTTAGCTTCCAATAATAATCCTGCTCTACACTGGGAAACAATTATGTTTAATCTGTTTACTTCTCGTTATATGTGCAGCCAATGATGTACAATAATCTGATGTTTTGCCAGCGCTCAATTTTGGAGATGTACACCTAGCTAAATTTAAATAGTAACAGTTCCTGACTCCAGTAAGCTACAAACACAAATTATGTATCATTGGAAAGAAGACACTTTAAGCTTTACTGTGGTAAAAGGAGGAGTTACATGTTCAAAAATATAAAAAGTTATAAATTATATAAAAAGTTATAAATTATGAAGTCATGAGAGGAAAAAAAGTATTGCGTTCAATATTTGTTTTCCATATAGAAACACGGGAAAACATTAATGTAATGTCCTAGAAAAAATATGACTTGAAAGCCACGTATTTCACGAGTTTATATTTCAAATTTGATGAAGACAGAAATTGAGATTTCTGTAAAATCATTTCTGAGACTACATTGGTGTCCTTCTCTCCCTCACCGTCAGAGGCATTTTCTCAAAACTGACCTTCCCAAACTAAAACATAAACAGATGCTGAATGATTTGGTCTACATTCACAGTTCATGTGTCTCTGGAAAGAAGACACTCTGGGCTTGTTAAATGTTAAAAAAATTGCACCGCACTAAACATTTTATAGGCGAGGCAGTGGTGCAGTAGGTAGTGCTGTTGCCTCACAGCAAGAAGGTCACTGGTTCGAACCTCGGCTCAGTTGGCGTTTCTGTGTGGAGTTTGCATGTTCTCCCTGCCTTCGCATGGGTTTGCTCTGGGTGCTCCGGTTTCCCCCACAGTCCAAAGACATGCGGTACAGGTGAATTGGGTAGGCTAAATTGTCCGTAGTGTATGAGTGTGTGTGTGTTTATGTGTGTGTGGATGTTTCCCAGAGATGGGTTGCGGCTGAAAGGGCATTCGCTGCGTAAAAAACTTGCTGGATAAGTTGGTGGTTCATTCCGCTGTGGCGACCCCGGATTAATAAAGGGACTAAGCCGACAAGAAAATGAATGAATGAATAAACATTTTATTATTTCATAAACAAATATGTAACATGAGTCCTGGAGCAACACAGAAAAGTAATAGGTCAAAAGCTACACATCTCCTGAGGACGTGTCTTGAATTTGATGTAAATATCATGCAAAATGAATTTTCTGGAATTATTTTTCTGAGAATTTTCCTCAAATGTGTGTGTGTCTGTGTGTGTGTGTGTGTGTGTGTGTGTGTGTGTGTGTTCAGCGGCTCAAAACCCGTGCGCACGCTTCCTCATGTGTTGCCTGAAATGCTGCTTCTGGTGTCTGGAAAAATTCATCAAGTTCATCAACAGAAACGCGTACATCATGGTAGATGAGCTCATAATGTTCATGTTTCTCAAATCCTCCTTCAGATGAACACACACTGTCAATAACGCCGCTGTTTCTCTGCTCTGCAGATCGCCATATACGGAAAAAACTTCTGCGTGTCGGCTAAAAACGCCTTCTTCCTGCTGATGAGGAACATCGTACGGTGAGACACGATTATTGATCGCCATTTAATAAGTGTCATCATGTGTGTGTGTGTGTGTATATGTATATTTATGTGTGTGTGTGTGTGTGTGTGTGTGTGTGAGTGTGTATTTGTATATGTATATTTATGTGTGTGTGTGTTTGTGTGTGTATTTGTATT
>NC_133194.1:1167500-1210000 GCF_049306965.1 Danio rerio | reverse complement strand
GATTGATCATGTGACAATGAAGATTGAATTATCCATGCTAAAATATAAAAAAAATGGCATTTTACAAGACAATCGCATGGAAAACATGAAGATAATCAGGTGGAAATGCTCATTTAAAAATTAAAATTAAAATTAAAAAAAATTAAAAATATTTCAAAATATGTCGTTTTTATTCTGTTTTTTTTTTCTATCAAATTAATGAGCATGGGATTTTTTACACACAAAAGCAGTCTCCAGATTTCTGAATGTTACTGATGGATGTCTGATTAATATTTGGACTATTGTTGTGTGACAGACGGTGGTGTTTGGAGCGTATCTGATCGCTCATGGCTTCTTCAGTGTCTATAACATGGGTGTAGATACACTGTTCCTGTGCTTCTGTGAGTAACACACACACATTAATGTTTTACCATAGTAATGACTGATTTTAAAACACTGCCTCACTGAGCTTTGAAACTTTTACAAATCTTTTGTTTTGAACCAGTGTTTTCAGAGTTTCAAATTGAAAAGTTCACATGGTGATTGACTTTCGTAAACAGTGCTTTATTAGTTCATACTGTTTTAAAATATGTGTATAATTCAGTGGTTCTCCACTAGAGGGCGATCTGTGTAATGCCATAAATACAATCATTTAGATCGCCCCCTAGTGGAGAACCACTGACTTTTCTAAATATTTTGAAACAATAAGGACATCATAATGAAGCGCTGTTTACTAAAGTCACGTGACCAGATCAGTTTTTCAAGATTCTAGATGTTTTAGTGAGACATTTTTAAAATACAAAGCAATAATAGTTACTAATGTTTAATAGTTTCTTGCCCACCATAGAAACATTCAACATATACTTATTTATATAAGTCAGAATTATTATTATTATTATTATATTAATGATTATTATATAAATTTTATTACTTAATTATTTTGTTTCCCCCTAAGTGTTGTTAAATGGAGAGAAGATTCTTTCAGCACATTTCTAATCATAATAGTGTTAATAACTCATCTCTAATAACTGATTTATTTTCTCTTCGCCATGATGACAGCACATAATATTAGACTAGATATTCTTCAAGACACTAGTGTTCAGCTTAAAGTGACATGTAAAGGCTTCACTATTATTAGATGATACAATAAGAGCATCTATAGGTTATACTTTCTATTTAATGCTTGCAATAGCTGGATATTATTGGTTGTACTGCATGTTTTGCTTGTGTTTTTGTGGCATTTACACGGTTTTGACCAGCAGGGGTCACTAGCATCTGCTATTTGAGCACATCGAAATCAGCTTTACTTTGACGTGACTCTCTTTATTGTCCGCAAGTGGAGATTGATCTTGGGCTTCACCATTTCAGTGTTCACATCACACAAATACACTCAATATCATCACAATAAACACTCAAATAACACCTTAAACACAGTATTTCAAATTCTAAATCACTTTGTGTTTCTGTCCTTCAGTGGAGGATCTGGAGAGAAACGACGGCAGCGCAGAGAAACCCTACTTCATGTCCAAAAACCTGATGAAGATCCTCAACAAGAAGAACAAACAGCCCAAGACGGGCTAACATGATGAGCCTTTACTCTCTCGAGCACCGTCACTTTGACACGACGCATGCAGATGCTTCTAGAGACACTTTTAGACCCGCATTATTACTGTTTTAATAGATGTTACTGAGAGCTTCTAGTTCAACACACACTCCCTCATTCTCAATCTCCACCAAAGACGCCGAATCACAGCCAAACCCATGAGAAGCGATGTTCCTACTCAACATGTGCCAGTTTTTATTTTAATATGTGCACTTTTAACTTCTTTTCAACAGAAATGCATGACGTGAGCTGGAGTAGAGCCTTCAGCGTGACGTCTGTGAGCCAAAGCGTTTATCAGCACTCAATATTAATGCAGTTTTTAGTGCTGTGCACAAATAAATCACACGTTTTAAATGAAAAGTTTCTGACATTACATGTGTGTGTGTGTGTGTTTATTATGTGTATGTGATGCACACATGCATGCATATATCTGAGAACATGTTTATTTATATTTAGATACCACATTTCTATGTATATGATGCAGATTAGCTAGCATTTTAAATATCTGTGTGACCAGATTGTTGTTTTTATGCATGTGTGTGTGTGTGTGTCAGATATACATATATAACACACACACATATCGCTTATGACAAAACACACGTTTATTTTAGATGTGTTTAATCTTTTCATAGTGCTACTTTAGTTTGTGGATGTTTTTAGACATGCATATTGCACATGTGATTATTAATGCAGATTAATAAGCAGCTGATAATCTGTTGTTTTAAAGCTCGCTCTGTGCAACAGAAACATCTGACTTATGGAACGTCACATGCGTGAGCAATTCTGTTTTTACATTTGAAACAGCTTTATGTGATTGTTTATCTGGTTCTGAGTGATTTAGTTGATTCTGGAAATCGATATTTATTTAAAGACAGAACTATATGTGTTAATAAAATGAAGAGAATGAAAACATTGCGTATGAGCAGGGGGTTTCTTCTGTATTTGCCGTCTATTATTGTCATATTTTAGCGTGCTGTTAACATTTTGTCATAGATATATACGTGAGATGCTTACCATTATTTTTAGCTTGTTGCTAGCATATTTGTTACATGTTTCTAGCGGTTAGCATGCTGACGTCTTCACGTTGCTAACAACAGGTCATTTATAAAGTAACTGCGGTAAGTTACCGGTGTAAAAACTGGGTTATGATGATCAAACTTCAGCATATCATGATTTACACGCTCATTTTGCATGTTGCTAACATGTTAACATTTTGCTAGCATGTTTGGCTAACATTTTAGCACACATGACTAATGTTATAAAGTTGCTGATAGTTTTAAAATTTAGCATCTTGCTAGTATTGTTTTCTTTGTTAACATGCTGCTATCATGACTCGCCATGTTTTTAGCATATGCTAACACTGAAATGTTGCTCATTATAACCTTTTTAGTACAAAGATAGCATAATTTATGTTAGCAATCTTTAACGATTTTCATGTTGGTAACATTTTAAACATGTTTAGCATCACCTTTAACAATGTTAACATTTAAATCATGTTTAAATCATCTTTAGCATGCTGTTAACACCATTAGCATTTTTTCAGCATGTTTTACACATTGCTTGCATTTGGCTAAAATGTTTCACCATTGCTGTTAGGATGTTTTTTTTAAACAGTTTTAGCACATTGTTAATGTTACTCTTAGTTGCTGATGTTTTGAAACATTTAGCATGTTGCTAGTAATAGCAATCATAGCATTGTTTTCATCATTAGCATGCTTCTATAACTCACTATGTTTTTAGCATATGCTAGCTCTGAATTGTAACTCATTTATAATCTTTTCAATGTGATTTTCATGATTGTAACATGTTAAACATGTTTAGCATCATCTTTGACATGCTGCTAACACAAATTAGCACGTTTTAACCTTATATTGTTATATTGATTACATACTTTGGCATTGTTGCTAGCATGTTCTACTAGTCATATTTTTTGCTCAATCCTGAAATTATTTTTTTCATAATGTTTAGCATGTTTTAACTATTATGTCAATGTTTTTATCGTTATTTATCATCTTTATACGTTTAGCATGTATTATATCATGTTAAACATGCTATCCCATTATTATAATTTTTTTTGCATTTCTACCAGTTTGTTTCTAGAAGGTTTTTAGCGTCACATTGCAAGCATCTTTCTTTCTATTATGCTTAGCGTTTTGTTAGCTTGCTGCTAGAGTATTTGTAGCATGTTTTCAAAGGTTAGCATGCTGTCTTCACATGTTAAGTTACTGGCGTAAAGACTGGGTTATGATGATCAAACTTCAGCATATAATGACTTACAAGCTCATTTTGCATGCTGCTAACATGTAGCATTTTGCTAGCATGTTCGGCTAACATGTTTCACCATTGTTGCCAGCATGTTTAAAACATTTTAGCAAATGGCTGTTATAAAGTTGCAGATATTTTTAAATATTTAGCATCTTGCTAGTATTGCTTTCATCGTTAGCATGCTGCACCATGTTTTAGCATATGCTAACTGCATTGTTGCTCTCATTTACAACCTTTTTAGGTCAAAGATAACATGATTTATGCTAGCAATCTTGCATGACTTTCATGTGGCAACATTTTAAACATGTTTAGCATGATCGTTAACATGCTGCTAACATGAATTAGCATTTTTAGCTATTTATAATCTCATTTGCCTACAAAATATACAAAAAAAACATTTATAAAAATATTTAAATTAAGAGTTACTATGGTGATTATCCTAAACAACCACATAAATTCATTTGACAATACAGTAAATAATTAGAAACGTCACACAGCTTGTATTAAATGTTTATTTATCAAGTGCCAGAGAACAGGCCACACCCACTTTCTGCCCCATATATGCACATTAATTATATGCAACTTAGCTACCAAAGGACTTTATGCAAATCAAAAGAGACGGACATAATTAGCCAGTGATATGAAAACAGACAAACAAGAGCATTTTCAACTAAATTCACACACAAATCATCTTAACGTACTCAGACCGTTAGCCCCGCCCACTCACATCCTGCAGACACTTTTTAAATAAAAGTGGGCGTGGTCAGTGGGCCAAACCGGCCAATCAGTTTGCAGCAAGAGGAAATAATACGTGTGTTTTTCACAGGTGTTTGTTACATCGACAAACAGTTAAAACCGAGAGGATTACAAACCATCAGAACACGTCATCAACAAGATCCACACACACACACACCACATCAGAACACACCAGCACGATGACTTCAAAGGAAATGAAAGCTAAGCCTCTCCTCTAGAATCTTCCAGAAAGCAATAATATTTCATGTATTTGATGCATAATGTGCGCTCATTCTGCTGTTAGTCATCATTCAGTGTGTGTGTTTGATTATTATTAACGCTAATGCTGATGTGTGTGTGTGTGTGTGTGTGTGTGTGTGTGTGGAAACTCAGATTTGGAAGAAGTGGAGGGTCAGTAAATGATGACAGAATTGCATTTTAGAGTGTACTGTCTCTTTAAGAATGCAGAGTTCATATTTACACAAAACACACACACACACACACACACACACACAAAGCTGTTGTGGAAACACTGTGAGACTGAAGCAGGACTGATCATCTGCATTAGCTGATGGCGCTCAAACTTTCCTGAAACTAAACCTCCAGCAACTCTTCAGACACACACACACACACACACACACACACACACACACACACACACGGGTCATCCCTCACACCAGAACACATCTGAATATGCATATCTATATATTAGGGATGCTCTTATCAATCAGCTGGAGCTTGGTTTCGGCCGATAATCACATTTTAAGACTCGATCAGTATTCGCCAATCTGCATTCGCAGACATTTTAAATGAGATAAAATACCCCAGAAATCCCGGAGATGAGAGTGAATTAGCAAGAGAACAGGTCGTGAAAGGCACAGTGATGTTCTAAGCTTTACTTTTGTTGAACAGCACAGTTAATCTGGAGTGCACATCCCTGTCTCTCTCAGTGTGTGTACAGGAGCTGCGGTCACAGATGTGCTACTTGGAGATTGGACTGCTCTTGTGTGCATTTAGGCCTTTTCACATAAATAAAATCTGAAAGCTGTGTTTATGATCGATTATTTTCGGTAAAGCCGTTTCTGACCGTCACATGTCCACACTAGATGATTAAAAGAGACGTGTTTAAGGGATTACATGCAGCACCCTTCATTTATTCTCTTAGATAGGGAGAGATCTCCGCTTAAGTGTCAAACTTAAAGGGAAAATGTGCCTAATGGGCACCTATTTGATCTTTTTTTCAAGATTTAAGTCTCCAGAATGTGTCTGTTGAGTTTCAGCTGAAACACCCATCAGATTATTGATCAGAGCTTTCAGAATGATGGAATTGCCGCTCTGAACACACTGGAGCTGTTTTTGTGGCCTGTGCTTTTAATGCTGGTTCTCCCCGCCCACCGTTCCCACGTGCCTGTCAGAGTGTGCCTCCACCTCTGTCTCGGCTGCGTCAGATAAACAGCACAGTGACAGACATGAAGAAGCAGATCTCAGTAGGAACTTTCCCAATGATTATTTGATGTATTTGTTGCGGAGTTAATTCAAGCCTTTCTGCAATGATGAGAATGTTCTCACACACACACACACACACACACACACACACACGCACGCACGCACGCACACACACACTTAACTTTACACTGTTTTTGCATGGCAAAAGTGACAGGATACAGGTTAATCTCCACTGCTGTATGGATATCTGTTATGTTATTGTAGAAAATAAACCTGATTTAATATCCTCGGGATTGAGGTGTCTTCTTTTATAATTGCACTGACACGCGGCTGTGCTGATGAAGACGGTGAAATACACTGTTTTAAACAGGTGTTAAACTTGTGAAACTCACTCTTGATCACATCTGATGATGACTGATGATCACAGAGAGCTGGACAGATCTTTTAATCCCGGTTGCTTTGTGCACGTCATATCATGGTGATATGATTATACGTGTTACTACGGAAACATGCTAATACGTAGCTGTCAATCAATATTGGTGGGTGGGGAAACCACACTCCCACATTATGTTGCGGTTGATGGGAGGGATTTAAATCCTATTTTTATATCAGGAAATTAAAAAAAAGAGACTTATTGTGTTTCTATCAGCCCAATATGACTGTGGACACACCATACCACACACAGCTCTGTCCACACAGCGCACAGAAGATGGCGTTCATCATAGATGACCTTTAATGCATCATGAAGCTTGACGCATCAGAATACTCGGTATCAGCCAATCATCATGACAAGGAATCAGTGCTCGATATCAGCTGCGGAAATCCTGATCGGAGCATCCCTAAAATACATCACAAGACATTAAACTAGAGCTGTGAGTTGAATATATTAGAGATCACTTTCAAAGAAAAGAGAACAAAGTAAAAACCTGAATTTACAGACTTTTCTTTATACGTCAAGGAAATTATTATAACGCAAGAATCAAACTTGCAGAACAAGGTTTTCTGGCTGTACATCTCACAATGCTGCTGTCTAGTATCTGCTGTGAGCTGAAATAATGATGCTGTAATTTCACTTTACAATACTGACTTCTTGCACTGTTGTCTTTTCACAGTTACCTTTAATATATGTATGTTTTTTTGTCGCATGGCAAAGTTCTCATGAACGTAATATTTCTGTAATACAGTTTTCCTGGCAGCACTATAAATATTATCCTGATGTAGAAATAATCAGACTTTTTGCATTATAGGAATGTTTGTTTTCTCTATATTACGTTATTAATGTTCAACTTAAAATAATGTTTAAGAGGTCCTAAAATAAAGGTCATCTGAATCTTCCTGCTGAATAAACTGTTCAGTTCACATACAATTCATTCATGTAGTGTCAACTTAAATCCAGTAAGTTCACTTAAGTAATGTCACAAATTTAAGTGGACTGAACATAGAACTATTAAGTTGTTCCAAAACTGTTTTTCAGCTCATAAATAGTTTAAACAAGCACAATTTTTAATAATATTTCACCCCAAAATCAGAAAGAAAATCGAGTATTTTGAGAACGACGATTAACATTTTATGCATGACAATTAAAAACTTGATTTATATACTTCCAAATATATAACAACAGTGAAAAACTGAAGAAAATGTATTATAATAACAAAAAAAAAACAAAAAAACTAATAGTTAAGGGGAACAAATAAAAATTGTTTCATTATAATAATAGCAAGAAGAAGAAGAGTTTAGGGCATAATATCATCTTTTTTTACATTACTATTGTAATTAGTATAATGCAGAAAAAAACACAATATCCCGTAAATTATAATAATTTTTCTTCTTCTATTATTATTTATAATAATTTATAATATTTATTAAAAAAATCATTTATAATAATTATAAAAATTTTATACAATATTATTATAATAATTTTTCTTCTTTTATTATTATTATTATTTATAATAATTTATAATATTTATAAAAATCATTTATAATAATTATAAACATTTTATACAATATTATTATAATAATTTTTCTTCTTTTATTATTATTATAATTATTATTATAATTATAAAAGAAGAAAATTTTATACAATATAAAGGATATCATAATAATGATTTAATAATAATAATAATAATATAGTAGTAGTAGTAAAGATGATATGCTAAATTTTACATAATAATAATATTAATAATAAAAGAAGAAAAATTATTATAATTTAGGGGGTATCATAACTGTTTTTACATAATAATAATAATAATAATAATAATAAAAAGAAGAAGAATTCATAATTATAATGTGGGTGATATCATAAAAATCCTTTCATAATAATAACAATATTAATAATAGAACAAAAACAAGGAGAATAATTTAGAGTATATCATGAAAAATAATTTCAAAATGAAAAAATAAACTTACATATTTGATCTAAAAGTATTAAACTATTAACATTTCTCGCATTAATTTTATGACAAAATATTTATATGAACTGGTTAATGTTTTACAAAAATCCTCAATAAAGCAACAAACGATTAGAAACAACCCAAAATGCAAATAAAGCGTGATCTACTCCAGTGAAAGTGAACTGAAGTCTGATTAGAGTGAAGAGAATGAGGAGATGAGCGTGTTTAATGATCATTATAGTAGAAATGAAGCCTTCTCGCGGGGTTACAGCTGAAACTCTGCATGTTTTGCTGAGATTCTTCAGCTGGTGTAGTGTTTGATCTATTCACGCTAATACTGTGCATGTGTGTGTGTGTGTGTGTGTGTGTGTGTGTGAGTGATACGTGTGTTCGTTCAGACGCTCAGGATCCAGAAGAAGAAGAAGATGGCGAGGAAGAGGAAGAGCGAGTCCTGCCAGTTGTTGCCGTTGTTTGCGTTTTCGTTGGCTTGCTGATCTGCTCCGTAATGAGCGTCTGAATCAAGATGAAAAATAATTCATATGTAAATGAGAGGTTATTCAATGAAACATCAGATCATTTGCATGCTTTTCTAACACACATTAATTAGAATGTTAGATGAAGTCAATTGGTTTTTAACTTAGTTATTTTATTTACTTTAATATTTACGTTATTAGAGAGAAGAGCTTTTACTAAGCGGATTTTAGGAATCCAAACTATCATTATTTTAATTTCTTTAATTTAATTTATGCTAGTTTAGCAGTAAAATTCAATTTTACAGAGAGGATTTTATTATTTTTAATCATTATTATTTTATTAATTACATTTACTTTTTCTTAATTTAGCATTCCTCATTTTAACTGAGAGGATTTTAGGAATCTAAAGTTTAATTTTAAGTTTAATATTTGTATTATTATAATCTTATTTATTATTTTATTTTATTTTTGTTAATTTAGCATTATTATTCATTTTTAGAGAGGATTTTATCAAACCAAACTTTTATCATTATAATTTTTTTTACTTTATTATTAGAAGTTTGTTTATAATTTTTTCAAATTATTTTAATCTAGCATTATTGTTTGATTTTACAGAGAGGATTTTAGGAATCCAAACTTATATTATTATTATTTTATTAATTATATTTATTTTCATTACTTTTTTTTTAATTTATTATTCTTTTAGGAATCCATGCTTTTATTATTTTTATCATTATAATTTTATTTATTATTTATTTTTGTTAATTTAGCATTATTATTCCTTTTTACCGAGAGGATTTTAGGAATCCAAACTTATATTATAATAATTTATTTTATTATTATAATTTTATTTATTATTTTATTTTAAATTATATATATATATATTTTGGTTAATTTGGCATTAATTACACGCTATTGCGTTTTTTATTTATTCATTTTTACAGAGAGAATTTTAGGAATCCAAACTTTCATTCTTATAATTTTATTTTAATATTATAATTTTATTTTTGTTTGATTAATTTAGAATTATTTACATGCCGTAGCAGTTTTTATTTTTATTTATGATGAGTATATTTTTAGTTTTTTTTTACAGAGAGAATTTAAGGAATTCTGAAAATATTGTGGCCAAATAAATAAATAAATAAATAAACAAATAAATAAATAAATAAATATCTTTCATCACATCTTATTTCAGAAAATACTGTGACCAAACCTTTATTATTATGGGTTACTGTAGCATTATTTATATGCTATTTCAGTTTTATTTACATTTGTAATGTGTATTTGTCTTTTTTATTTTTTTTTATTTTTAGTTTTTACAGAGAGAATTTAAGGAACTCCAAAAAGCATTGTGGCCAAACATTAATGATGATCTTATACTTTATTATTTTAGATCAGACTGTAAAGCTTGATAGTGGACATTAACATGAAGACGAGCTCTGACCTGCTCTGTGGAAAGGGTTGTTGGTGTTAAAGACTGTGGTGAAAAAACCAAAAGGAAAAGCACCGATCCCGAAAGACATGTGAAAGCCTGTGTCTCCAAAACCCTGAAACGGCTGCACACACACACATCAGGAGAATATTAATACAGTTATAATCATCACACTGACATTAATGAGAGAGTAACGAGATCACACTCACTCCTCTGCTCTCCGGCTCTGACCTTTGACCTTGAGGTCGAGGGGGCGTTTTCAATCTGCAACACACACACACACACACACACACACACACAGACAGACAGACAGACAGACAGACACACACAGACAGACAGACAGAAAAGATGTTTAACATCATATTCAAATGAACACACCGTATTTTACTGCATCTGTTGCATTAACATCAAACATGCGGTTTTATGACAAACACACATGTGAAAACAACGAATATTAAATAAATAAATAAATACTAATTATGTCATTTTGCAATCTAATATAAAAGGTTGATCTTATGATTATTACAGTGAAATATGACTGGATGTTTTCTAGTTATTAGGATGTAGCATATGTGGGTGAACAGGAATGCATTAAAAATGTGTGTACAGTGTGTATAGCGTGTGTGTGATGTGTGTGTGTGTTGTACCTGGGGTCCTCCTGACTGCTGCTGCCGCGGCCGTACAGAGGAATCACTTTATCACGGCTGATTCCTGCTTTACACACGGGACACTGCTGTCTGCTGGGACGCGTCTCCAACCACTGAAACACACACACACACACACACACGACAATATCATCATCCCCATCATTTCATCATCTTCAATATACACTCCAACACACACAGCAACATCTACAACATCATGTCATCATCTTCAACACACAATCCAAACACTGAAATACACACACACACACAACATCATCACCATCATTTAATCATCTTGAACAGACACTCTAAACACTCCAACAAACACACACACACACACACACACACGACAATATAACAATCATTTCATCATATTTAAAATATCCTCCAAACACACACACACAACAATATGATTATTTCATCATCTTCTACACACACTCCAAACACTAAAACACTCCAAACACACACACACACACAACAATATAATTTCATCATGTTCAACACACAGACACACACGACAGTATCCACACCATCATTTCATCATCTTCAACACACGCCAAACACTGAAACACACTCTTCCGCCTTTATCTGATCCACAAAAAAATAAAGGCTCGCCACAGAGGAATGAACCGCCAACTATTCCAGCATATGTTTTACACAGCGGATGCCCTTCCAGCTGCAACCCAGTACTGGGAAACACCCATACACACTCATTCACACATACAGTACGGCCAATGTACTTCATCAGTTCCCCTATAGCGCATGTGTTTGGACTGTGGGGGAAACCAGAGCACCAGTAGGAAACGCGGGGAGAACATGCAAACTCCACACAGACACGCATCTGGGACTCGAACCAGAGACCTTCTTACTGACCACCTTTCATTTCATGCCACATAAAATTATAAGGTTGTGGCTGGAAGGGCATCCGCTGCGTAAAAATGTGCTGGATAAGTTGGCGGTTCATTCCACTGTGGCGACCCCGGATTAATAAAGGGACTAAGCCGACAAGAAAATGAATGAATACAATTATAACACATATATTATTATTGCTATTTTTAGATGTAGACACTGACCTGATGAAGACACGGCCAACTGCAGAGAGAGAGAGAGAGAGAGAGAGAGAAATCAGTTAATACATTCACATATCTGCAAACCTGAAAGCTAAATATATCTACACCATCCAGAGCACAATCTACACCGTTTCCAGGGTATAATCCTAAAGGTAATTTCAATACCTTTTTAAAGACCTTTAACTTAATAAACAGTTGTAGTTAAATAAATCAATGGAGCACAGCACAGCCATGCAACAGAACTCAGATAAGCTCGGAAGAAACAAAGCTTGAAAGTTTTCAGGGACAGACTTCAACCACTGTTTAAACTCGTCTTTCTTCAACCAGAAGTAGATTTTCCCATTTTGTCACCTGTTTCGCTCTATAGTTTCGCTACATGTGGAGAGTGTCTCATCCCCTTTCTGTGTTTGTAGTAAATTATGTGACATCAGCCGGACGACATGCCAGCTACATCACCCAGCCCAAACTAATCGCGTAGATCGAGCACGCCGTTGGTTATATTAGGAGGAAAATAAATATATTTATGGAGTCAAACACTTTGAGCAAAATTTAAGACCTCGTAAAAACACGATTAAGACTTTTTAATACCTTTAATTTTCTCATAATTGATTTATCAACTTTTAATACTTTTTAAGACCCTGCGGACACCCTGGGTTAGCACGGTTCCTATTGCATTTAATATTAGAGATACTGTCTGTTTTGTTGTTTTCTGTCATTTATTTCTCACTTACTGTATTATTTATTACTTTGATGATGCAATTAATATTCCATAGTTTAATCCATTTTAATAAAACACTTAAGAAATTATTATTTTTTGACTGTTTCCAGAACAAACCACTGTTATACAATGACTTGCCTAATTACCCTAACTTTACCCTAATTACCCTAGTGAAGCCTTTACATGTTACTTTAAGCTGTATAGAAGTGTCTTGAAGAATATCTAGTCTAATATTATGTGCTGTCATCATGATGAAGAGAAAATAAATCAGTTATTAGAGATGAGTTAAAACTATTATGATTAGAAATGTGTTGAAAAAACATCTTCATTAAACAGCAAATATGTCAATCATTTACCTTCAACTCTCACAGTTCATCATTATGAGCTAATATACCGTCAAAAATAAAACAGATCAGCGGTGTTGCTCATCCTGAAACGTTTGCTGTCTAAATACTGAATAATTATCTTACCATTATAATTCTGTCATGCACACAAACACAATCCCCAACATCATCAAATCTACAAAACAAACAGTAGATAATGGATGAAGGTCCACAGTCAGTGTTACTTCATCATCATCTTCAGCAGCAGCGGCTATTCTTACTCCTGCACTACGACCTCAATCCTGCAGAGTCTGTAATCTCTCATTAACCTGATAATCACACACTAACACCACTCAACATGCACAGATACTACACACACACACACACACACACACACACACACACACACACACACACACACACACACACACATATCATCAACTTAAATAACTCAATCAAGACAGAACTCACTTTAGAGTTTAATTAACCCTATCAAGGCCTCTAAAACTTTGATATTCCTGGTGTTTTATTGTTTATTCGATTATTACAGTGGGACTTTTATTATGTGAATTACTTTATAATATTTGAATTATTTTATTTCTTATTTTTAAATCTTTGCATTCTTATTTTTTTGCACATGTTGCAGCACTTACAGTTTAAAAAAGTGCATCTTAAATAAGATTTATTATTGAACTTACTATTATTGACCATTTAGATGATTTACAGATGCACCAAATTTTCAGCCTCTGTAAATTATCAGATTCTCATTTTTGCTTTTCAGCTGAATGTGCAAAAATACGCAAAAATAAAAATCGAGTATTTTATTGCAACATTTCAGTAATAAACACTTACTGAAGCACTTTACATTTGACGAATCATTATGTTGAAAAATGAGGAGTTTGCCAAGTTCTTGGGGAAAGTTTAATTTCCAGAACCTTTGCTTTCTCTGATCCTCAGTGGTGAAATTGTTCATCTCTCCATTATAACCGCCTTATGTTCTGACAATGAATAGTTCTGACTAAATAAGCAATTTTCAATATACTAATATAAAATGGAAACAATAAAATATAACAAAATTACTGAAGACAAAATGATCAACCCTCCTGTGAAAATGTTATTAATTCTCAAATATTTCCCAAAGTGCTGTTCTACAGAGCAATGACACTGATGTTTTGTTTTCAGAGCATTTGTTTTCATGTATGTTTACTGGAATAAAATCTATCTATTTACTTATTAAAAATGACAAGCGTCAGAATTTCTTTTTATTTTTTTATGGTTCTATAAATATCAACATCTGTACCAAACTGCAAATTGCCTTGACTAAATTTAAGCTGTTTGCTTTACATATTCTTACTATACATGCACCGCCTGTTTCATTCAATCATTTTCTTTTCGGCTTAGTCCCTTTATTAATCCAGGGTCGCCACAGCGGAATGAACCACTAACTTATCCAAATCACCTGTTTCTGTTATACAAAATATAAAATAAACATGCTGAATAAATAATATTTGAAATAGTTTTCTTACTAATATCTATTCTAAATGATCAATACACGACAAGAGTGGCATAACTTCATCCTGTCAATAGGCATGGGCCGGTATAAGATTCTGACGGTATGATAACCTTGAATAAAAAGTCACGGGCTCTCATGGTTTGGAATTACTGCACTACTCTAAACATAAGTTCTTTTTAAATGTCTGGGTAATAAACAAAATCTTTTTTTCCCCTTTTGAACACAACAGATTTTATTTTGTGAAAGATTTTAAATATTTTGGAAGAGTGAACATTTAGCCTAAATAATTCAAATAAATCACTGATGTCTGCTGTCTTCATTAGTTTCAAGAACACTGATTTCGTTACACTCTTTACAATTTAAAACAGCATCTTTGGATATCTTTTCTGCAGGATATACTTTTGTAATAAAAAATAAAAATAAAAAATAAATAATCGTACACATACCTTAGGGACGGTATTACAGAAAATTTTGGAGGTTTTAAATCCTTGACTTTTCCAAAACCGTGGCCTATCTTGAAAACGGTTATTGTCCCTTGCCTACCTGTCATTCATCTACAGCAATGCCAAACAACATTTACCATAGTAAGTTAAGTACCAGCATTTACACCCAAATCACATGTGGAGAACAAAATAATACTGAGGTAAAGTTGGATTTACATCAGTGACAACTTATGATGTCTTACCTTTATTGTTTACAATGATACTTTGAATAAACGGTCTGAAATTGCATGCAAGTATGTCTTCAAAACAACATTATGACTATTTAATTCCCAGTAAACAATGGTGTGCTTTGATAGTCATTGGTTGCTAATATGATTTCACTATTCAGAAATTGCCAATAATTATTTTCTGAATTGATACTATCAATGAAAAAGTCTAAATGTGTGAATATAAATCAACTGTACCTCAATGAAAATAATGCAGTGTAATGAAACACAATTCAATGCTGTATAGAATATTTCAGTCATGTGTTTGACTCTTTCACGAACATTACAGTATATCATCATATTTTACAACACTAACCTACAGTAGCAGCTGTATTATGAGTGTTTATTGAATTATCAGACTCTTGATTGTCAACAGAGACAGTCAATCAGTCTCTGTCTTGACAGGTCGTGTTTGACAAAAATAAGCAATAATGTATTGATAATAACATGTATAATAGGTGCATCTCGTCTCAGTTATTGAGGAAAAGGTTGTCTTTATATTCGTACATTCTCCTTAATATTAACTTTAATGTCAATAAAGTATTACTTACAAATTCTAAATCGGAAATTTATATTAACAGCCAATGCCCATCATTGTTTACAGTCAATAAAACAGTGGTAATCTTGTTTTGGAGGTATACATATTCAAATTAGCGTGGTAAACAACATAGGGAGGGTTAAAATGACCGAACGTGCGAACTTTACCTCAGTCTGTCAGCTAGTCTCTGTCTGCCTTCTGACAGCTCGTGCTTGACAGAAATAAGTAATGATAATACCAATAACAACAGGTATAATAGGTGTAACTCGTCTCGGTTACCATAGCAAATGTTCTCGGTGTGTATTAACGCGCAGAAACTGTTATGATATCGATTATTGATCAGCTGTACCAGAACAGGTGTCCACAGAGGCTGATGACCGCGTCTCGGGCGGTGTCCAGGCAGATATTGCACTCGAAAGTGGCCCGTTCTCTGTCCCGCTCGCCCTCCGCGCCTCCACCAGGACCTGCTCCGCCTCCGCTGCCCGGGAAACCCGCTCCTCTGGCGGCCGCGCCGTCACTCGAGCTCCGCTGCTGCTCTGCGGCCTCCATCCTCTCGCGCTCGCATTCACTGCGCGTTCACTCCTGCGGTTACTATCGCGTTGACGTCACGACACGCCAGCTACAAGCTCCGCCTACTTCCGTCTGCGCCGAGCAAGCGTTGAATAAATGTTTGAATATTCATAACTCATTAGTGCTGTGCAAAAATCAATCGCGATTAATCTCATCCGAAATAAAACTTTTTTTTGACATTATGCGTATAAGTGTAAAACATATATTTGTGGCTGTATACTAATACACACACACACACACACATATATATATATATATATATATATATATATATATATATATATATATATATATATATATATATATATATATATATATATATATGCACAAACACTACTACTACTACTACTACTACTACTACACACACACACACACACACACACACATACATATATATATATAGTATTCACCAATATCCCACCAATATCAAGTGCAAACCTTCACCTTTGCATGAGTCCACAAAAGGGCAAATGGATTTACAATTAAAACAATGTGGTGCAAAACCTGAAAATTAGGGTTGAGTTGGTCTAAAAATAGCAACAAACTGCACTAAACACTTTCACCGGGTGAATGATAGGGTCCCACCACTCGAAAATGATTTTCTGACATAATTTATAAAGATTTTACAAAATTGTACACAATGATTACATATGCATTACAAAGAGTGCTGTATTTCTTTGCTTTATAAATGCTCCTTTCAGCTCCTGAATAATATTTTATATTCAAATTAGATCAATAATCCACATTCATATATATAAATCTGCTTAATAAGGCACAAATGTAAAAGTCTTCATACTGTATTTTCACATTAATAAACCGCTTCTCCTGAGACTCTCAAATACAGCAAATTAATATTACATATCTAAGATCCACATCTCTATACAACTCACAGTTCAGTTCTCTTTGGTCATCATTAATATACATTTACCGTTAATAAAACTATAGGATTAACTTTCCACACAGAAGTATTGAGGTCATAGATTCATTCATTTTCCTTCGGCTCAGTCCCTTTATTCATCAAGGGGCGCCACAGCGGAATGAACCACCAACTATTCCAGCATATGTTTTTGCACAGCGGATGCCCTTCCAGCTGCAACCCAGTAGTGGGAAAAGGTCAGAGATCGAAAAACAAAATAATAATAAAAATATGCAGATAACGAAAAATTAAAAAGGTGGAAAATTATGATGCAAAAATACGAAAATACTTGAAAAATAAAGTGTCATTATTTAGAAATAAAATCAAAGATCAAAAGCAAATGAAAATATGTGCAATAACGTAAATTATTTTGTTTTCAAGTTTCAGTTTGTGCAATAAATGAATGTTTGTTCTTTGATTTATGCTTATTATTTTTCAGTCTGTGACCTTGTTTCTTATTCTAAGTAGCATTTAAACTTGTATTTTTGCATTATAATTGTACACCTTTTGATTGTTTATTATATGGATATTATTCTTTAATACATGACCTCATTGTTTCTTATTTTATTCAGTTTTTAATTTATTTGATGGATATTATTTTGACCTCAATACGTCTGCTGGAAAATGAACCACATAGTAAACACTTAAATCAGCCGATATGTCATTCAGAATCTCTGCTCATGTTTTTGTGGCTTCATAATACTGTACGCTTTTGGCACGATTTCCAGTGTTGGGGTGAGTTACGTAATAATATTGCTTTAGCTAAGTAACGAGTAAAGTAATGCATTACTTAAATTAAGAAATAATATTTGAGTTACTTCAAAAATGTAATGAGAGTTACTTTTTAGTTTAATTATTTAGCTTTTAAACATTTTCTTTTACTTCAGCTTAGTCCATTTATTCATTTATTCATCAGGGGGTCGCCACAGTGTAACTTATCCAACATATGTTTTACGCAGCGGATGCATTCGGGAGATCTTGGCCCCCCCCAATAACATCTTGGCCCCACTAATAACATATTGGCCTCCTGATACCATCTTGGCCTCCCAATAACATCTTGGCCCCCCTTAATAACATCTTGGGCCCCTAATAACATCTTGGCCCTCCTAATTACATCTTGGCCCCCCTAATAACATCTTGACCCCCATAATAACATCTTGGCCTCCCAATAACACCTTGGCCCCGCTAATAACATCTTGGTCCCTAATAACATCTTGGCCCCCCAATAACATCTTAGACCCCTTAATAACATCTTGGCCCCCCTAATAACATCTTGGCCTTCCAATAACATCTTGGCACACCTAATAACATCTTGGGCCCCAATACCATCTTGGCCCCCCTAATGACATTTTGGCCTCCCAATAACATCTTGGCCCCCCTTATAACATCTTAGACCCCTTAATAACATCTTGGCCCCCCTAATAACATCTTGGCCCACCTAATAACATCTTGGCCCCCCTAATAACATCTTGACCCCCATAATAACATCTTGGCCCCACTAATAACATCTTGCCCCCCCAATAACATCATAGACCCCTTAATAACATCTTGGCCCCCCTAATAACATCTTGGCCTTCCAATAACATCTTGGCCCACCTAATAACATCTTGGCCCCCCTAATAACATTTTGGCCTCCCAATAACATCTTGGCCCCCCTTATAACATCTTGGGCCCCTAATAACATCTTACCCCCCTAATAACATATTGGCCTCCCAATAACATACTGACCCCCATAATAACATCTTGGCCCCCCTAATAACATCTTGGGCCCCTAATAACATCTTGGGCCCCTAATTACATCTTGGCACCCCTAATAACATCTTGGGCCCCCCTAATAATATCTTTGATTGCCCTTGGAATCGTTCTAACCCCCACACCTTCCCCCCTAGCGGCACTTCCAGGTGTAGTCAGAGGAAACCCACGCCAACACGGGGAGAACATGCAAACTCCACACAGAAGCGCTAACTGGCCAAGCGGGGACTAGAACCAGTGATCTTCTTGCGGTGAGCCCACAGTGCTTACCACTGAGCCACCGTGCTGCCAACCTTATTGTTTTAAAAAATGAGCAACTCAAAAGTAACGTAACGCATCACTCACCATAAAGTAATAACTTATTTGGAGAGTAACTCAATATTGTAATGCATTACTTTCTGAAGTAACTTTCCCCAACACTGCAAATATTTCCCAGAGTTCTTTGCTCGAGGAACACTGCCTTTAAATATGGTTTTAAGCAAATAAAAGTCTTATAAGCAGATAAAAGTCTCCTCTGTCTGCTGGTTTTCCCTGAAGTGATGACAACAGTGGCATCAAACATCTGTTGATGTCAGAAATGGACAGTGATTATTGAAGCTCTATAAACCGTGTGTGTTTTTGGCATGGTTCTGCTGTAAAGTGCAAATGTTGTTGTTATTTTGGCTCTACATCTCTTGTATCCCAGAATCCCCTGCGCTCTTGGTGTCGGGGCTGATGGGGAGGATAACGTCACTATTGATGATGTCATCGAAGCGCTCCACCACACACTGCGCCGTCAGACGCGCCTCGGGGTCGTGATCCCAGCACTCCTCAATGGTGGAGCTCAAATGATGAACACCCTGGTAGGAGAGAGTTTAAGGAAATGGATATTGTTTAGGAAAATAAATAAATAAATGATCATTTAAATAAAAAAATGTAAATAAAACAATTAATAAAAACTGTTTTTTATTACAAAAAAAATATTAAATTAATTCTTAAATAGAATAATTCAATTATAATTTAACTAGAAAAAAATATGAATATAAAGACTAATTTAAATAAATTATAAAAATGTTAAATAGTAATTTATTAAAATAGAAAATAATTTAAATTATAAAAATATATTCATTAAAAAAACACAAAGCATTCATTTGAATGAATAATAGTAAATCGTATATTGTTGAATTATAAAAAAATGTATAATAAATAAATAAAAATAAATAAATCAAATTCATTTTATTTAAAATGTATTAAAATTAAAGGCACAATATTTAAAAATAAAGTACTTAAAATATGCAAAAACCAACTCTGATTTCCAACTTAAACTGAATATTAAGTAGGGGCGGAGTTATCCCTTGAGCTCCTCCTCTCATGTATGTGTATGTGTGTGTGTGTGTTTGTGTGTGTGTGTACCGCGTGTTTGCTCCAGCTGGTCGGGATCTCAGGTCTCAATCGATCTCTGATGACATCATCTTTCATGCTCTCCACACACGGGTGACCCTTCAGCTTCCCGAACGGAGGCTCATAATCCCGCACATCTAAAAACACACACACACACACACACACACACACACACACACACACACACACACACACACACACACACACACACACTTATATGAGGACTCTACATGGACATGATGTGTTTTATACTGTATTCTATACTGTAAAACCCTTCAGCTTCCCGAATGGAGGCTCTTAACTGCGCACATCTACAACACACACACTTCTGAGCACAGATGAGCACTATAACTGCAGTGAATGATAATCTATTTCTGTTTGTATTGTTTAAGTTGTGTTTTCTTTGCTTTTTCACCATGTTCATATTCTTTTTCTGGAGAAAGTCTAATTTGTTCTAGTTTTGTTGAAATAAACTATAGATTTTAAAGTTAAAAACTCATGAAATATGCTAAAAAAATATGTTATAAAAGCTGCTATAAATATTATTAGTCCCCACTAAGAAATAAAAAAATCCCACTGTTATACAATGACTTGCCTAATTACCCTGACTTTACCCTAATTATCCTAGTTAAGCCTTTACATGTCACTTTAAGCTGAAAACTATCTACGTATCCAAATATTATGGCAAAGATAAAAGAAATTAGTTATTAAAACTATTATTTTAACAAATATGTAGACATGGTATATGCAATGTTAAATTTCTCCAGCAGGAGGCAGACTGGTTTAATCTCAATGCAGTACAGTATAATCCTCATAAAGCACTATATTTGACTATATATAAACATTTATATATATATATATATATATATATATATATATATATATATATATATATATATATATATATATATATATATATATATATATATATATATATATATTCGCACCATACTCTATATTACAACTATTGTTTTTCATACGCGATAATAAATAACTGGCCGCATTAAAGCTCTTTAATATCAGATGAAAGATCAGAGGATTATTATCTCTGTTTGGAGTTAATTTTACTCCAGTAATTTACTCCACTAATAAAACGTGAGAAGTGGCTCTAATTAAATTACCATAGACTGAAAATCACAATGAATGCTTCCAAAAAATCTGAGAGTTTGCTTTATTTGTAATTTACAGATCTCTTCAATTGTATTTGACATAAATTAATTGCATTGTTATTCATATTAAATATTAATTTATTTATATTAAATATAATTTATAATAAAAAAAATATTATTATTATTATCAATATTAATAATAATTACAACAACAACAACAATAATAATAATAAAATAATAATAATAATAAAAATAACAACAACAATAATAATAATAATCATAATAACAATAATAATAATAATAATAATAATAATAATAATGATGATTGTTATTTAATAATATAACTAATAATAATAGATTAAAATAATATTATATAAATTCAATCATTATTACTCCATATTCATTATTATAGATCAAAAAATGCAACTTTGCAGATTAACAAGTGACTTTTGTTGACACGTTTAAAGGTTTGAAACAAAATATATGTTTCTATTTGTTTTGATTGTTTATTAAATATTTATTTTTTGGCTGAACTGTCCCTTTAATGCATATTATTACTCTTATTGCGAATTGGATTGTTTGTTTGTTCTTTAAATAAATATGCTTCAATTTAATGTGCACTGTCTGTTTATTTGTCCGATGGGTGTTTAAGTCATTCGAAAGAATCACAAAAATACAAAATACAATTAAATAAAAGTAAATAGACAGTAAATTCAACTGTGTATCTGCAGCTGTATCCTTTCTAGACTTCACCCACAACACACTTGATTCTGGAATAAACAGCTCAGCCTCACACTGCAGTAAAACACCAACAGGTCGTACAGGAAGTGCGTGGAGCAGAGAGAGGAAGTCGGTGGTGTACCATGATGCGTTTAACAGCTGAGCTCACAACATCGAAGCTTCCTGTTATTGAACAAAACTTGACTGATGCATTTCTATAAATATATGTGTGATATATAAATACACTTTTTTGGTGGGGTAATTTTAATACCAACCTTTATCTAATTTATATAAAAAAAATATATATAAAAAAAAAAAAAAATTATATATATATATTTTTTTATTTTTTTATTTATTATTTACATTTGTTTTTATAATTATTGATCGTTATTTTTATGCTATACCGTTATATTTTAATTAAAATAATAATGTAAAATTGACAATTATGACAATAATAATAATATCTATATTTTTTAGTTGAAGATCATTTTAAATATATACATTTTTCAAAAAATATATTATTAATTAATATTATTTTATATCTTAAAATTAAAATAAAATGTTATTGTCATATTTTAATATTTACAAAATACATACAATATTGAAAGGTAATTTAAATAATCATAAATACATACAGTTAAATTTTTTTTAAAAATTAAATATGTACAACAAGTCATATAAAAAAATAGGGAAATTATTAAATGCATGATTTATGTATATGTAACAATATATATTAATCCTAAAATTCTTGACAGTTCTCATTTTTTAACAAATATTGAATATAATATCGGACTTATTTATTTATCTATTTTATATAAATGTTTTTAACACAATGTATATTTACATAAATATTGCATAATCTGTGGATGAGATCAGCTGAGATGCAGTGTGTGTGTGTTTGTGTGTGTGTGTGTGTGTGTGTGTGTGTTAAGTTGAGCTGTGCTTCCGCTCCATGTGTGGACCTGCATTGGAATGAATTGTTGTGTCTCTCAGGACCACAGTTCTACATACATAAACAATCATAACCATTAACACAACACTGGACGTAGAAGCAATTTAAATCTATACTAATCAAACTATGCTAACTACTAATTATACATATACTATACATACTTAACAATACAAATAACCTAAGACAGACTACACAAGTACTTTTACATCAGACACAACAATAGTGTGCAAGATTATGCAAAAGAGGTGTTTAAGGTTGAAGATAACAAGTAGTGCAATTCATTCACAAGTAAACATTGTTTTCCTTATTCAGTCCTTGTAAGACTGAGTTTAAAGTAAAGTGTGTGGTGCATGTGGAGAGAAGAGTGTTTCTACAGGTGGTTTGTCAAGCCCACTCACCGTGTGAGGGCACACATTGTTTCTAGAGATATTGTATGTGTGTTATATTCAGTACCTCCAGTAGCGCTGCATCTGGACATGATCTCCCACAGCACCAGGGCCATGGAGTAAACATCCGCCTGCTTGAAGGACTCTGTGTTTTCCAGATCCATCCGCGACTCCAGCACTTCTGGAGCCATATAACGCGCCGTTCCCACCTGACAAACACAAAACACACACAGAAATATAGTATAGCTATAGTTTAGAGTGATTTATACTACAGTGCTGTTGCATGCTTGATTCTGACTGGCTGATGGTCATTCTAAGGTGCTTGGTTATTGTCAGAAAAAGGCACAGCTAAAGTAGTTCCGGCAGGTTTTGAGCACTTCACAGCTCCAAATCACTGAGTTCAGCAGTCAAAAATCTAAAAATTAATTATAAACTTAAATTAATTCTATAATGTTTGTTTCATTGTACATTTCAGACCACAATTACACTAGAGGGCGCTGTTTACATGTTTGCGAATATGAAATATGTTACTTAGAGCGCGTTTTATTGTATGTTTCAGATATTTTTATTGTATATAATTAATTTTAAATTATTTAAGATTTTTATTTGTTTTATATTATACATTTAATGTATTTATTTAATTTAATTGCATAAATTTTTTTTATTTAGAGCGCATGAAGAATCTAAAGAAAATAAATTAAATAATTTATTAAAATAAAGCTGTATTTTTAGATATTTTTGAATTAATTAGTTTTTTTTAATTGTTAATATAATACAATCTATTACATTTAAAGTAAGTTTTATATTGAATTATTTTTATTTATTTTATAATATTACTTGTAGTTTATTTGCATGACTATGTTTCCATCTATATTGTTCGCTTGTTCCGTTTCGAAGCACACTCCAGAAGTCCAATCAGAAGTCCATTATTCAGTCAATCAGAACCAAGCATTAATGAAAAACATGCGTTAACCTGTCCGCTATTGGCCAGCTCCTCAGGACTCAGGCAGCTGTCGAGTCTCAGGCTGAGGCCGAAATCGCAGACGCAGCAGCTCCAGTCGCTTTTCACCAGAACGTTTGAGCTCTTCAGGTCTCGGTGCGCAATCGACACTTTGGCTCTTCCGCACGGTGTCCTATCCGAGTGCAGGTGAGCCACGCCCCTTGCCAGAGACACGCCCAATCGGCACATCTCCTCCCAGCCAATCACTTGTAGCGCCAGCAGCTCCTGAAGAGACAAACAAAACATTTCAAAACTTCAAATTCAATCTTCCCAAAATTATTGAAAATGAGTGTTCGAAATACATGCTAGTGACACCTGCTGGTCAAAAACATGTTATTGCAACAAAAACTAGACTAGAATTGACTTTTTCGAACATATTAAAAACAAACATATTTTAAATCAAAACTATAAACTATAAATGAACTTGGCTTATCATCTAATATTATTACATAATTTGTGTCTGCATAAAATGCATTCTTTCATAAATAATAAAACGCTTATATATTGTTATATATCGTAAAAAAGCCAACAGTAGACTATTAACTAACGTTATTTCTTTTCATTTTACAAACGTCTCATTAAAAGTGATATAAACTCGTAAAACTGAACTCCTAAAACTGATCTGAGATGGGGCAAAAACTATGAAACCAGTTCAGGTATGCACCACTAGAGGGCGAACTGAATTCCTATTCATATCCGATGTTGGTTATTAGTTAGTATAGCATTGCAGAGATCGTCCTCTGGTGAAACCACAAGATTTTGTCTGTAAACGCTTACAAATCGTCCTTTACACAGGTCCCTAGTGGAGAAATATTAAATTTTCGAAACGTTTCGAAACATTAATGAATCACAAATAAATCCCTTGACTTTTCAAAACTGTTCAACATGTTTTATAGAAAGCAGCATCTATAGTAAAAGTGCATCTACATGTGTTTCTCTAATCTACAGGTGTTTTTACTAACTATTATTTTATTTCAGTTAGTTTTATAGTGACTGTTATTAGCTCCATTTAGTTTTAGTTTTTAAATTTTATTTCAGTTAACAAAAATACATTTGACCAATAGTTTGTTTTTGTTCACTAAAATAACCGTGCTCCAAATCAGTTCCAAAAAGACAACCATTAAAATGTTCTTAACGTTTCGAAATGGTAATGACGTAACAAAAGTGTGTTTACTAAAATCACATGACCTTTCTAATTTGATACACGTTAAAAAAGTCTAGAAGCTTTAATGAGTTAACAAAATCATGTGACTTTGGCCTGTTGATACACACTCTGAACATCTGATTCAAAACAAATGACTATTATGTTGGTAAACACTAATTATTTTATTCCAGCTAGTTTTAAAGTGACTGTTGTTAGCTTTGTTTAGTTTTAGTTTAGCATTTATTTTATTTTAGTTGACAAAGTTTGGACCAACAGTCTTAGTTTACTAAAATTACCTCGTTACGTCATAACGAAGAGCGTTTACCGAAATCACATGACTTTTCCAATTTGATACATGCTCAAAACCAATCATTCGAAACAATATTTGTAAAAGTTTCGAAGATTAAGCTTAGTGTTTTGAAAGCAGCCACCACTACTGCATTTGTCTGCAAACTGGCCTTTACACAGATCGCCCCCTAGTGGAGAAACATTGAATTTTCAAAAATTTCAAAACGGTAATAGCACAAAAAATTTACATAAACTTCCCAATTTTATACATGCTTAAAATCACTGATTCGAAACCAAAGATTCATAAAAGTTTTTAAGCTTCATGAAGCAATGCTTCGTAAGCAGCCATCACTACTGCATTCGTCTGCAAATCGGCCTTTACACAAATCGCCCCCTAGTGGAAATTTTTTTTAGTTTTTAAAAAAGTTTGAAACGGTAATGACTGAAATCACCTGAACTTCCCAATTTTTTATCCACTTAAAATCACTGATTTGAGACCAAAGAGTCATAAAAGTTTGGCAGTCGTCCCCACCTGCAGGTTTCCTCGCTCGTGATAGGCCGTGATCAGCCAATACTGTCGCTCTGCCGTCCGCTCTTCTGCTGTCAGAAACTGCAGGACGTTTTCATGCCGAAGTTCGACGTCAGAGAAAATCTGCCATTCACTCTTCCACGAGGAAAACTCCTCATACGGGAAGATCTTTACCGCCACCGTCTGGAAGGAGTCTGCGCTCTGCTTCAGCTTGGCTTTATAAACGTCTGCGAATCGTCCTTTTCCCACAACTCTGTCCAGCTGGATGGGCAGCAGCTCAGTGTTGTGGTTCAGGCTGTTGGCGTTGATGGAGCTGCTGTCCGAATGCTCTTCTGGATTCATGAAAATGTTGCATCTCTCGCTGTCCAGACTCTTCTTATTGGGGAGCTTCAGTTTGTGCTGACTGATGTGGTAACAGTAGAAGACGGAGAGCAGGACGATTGGGATGAGGACAAAGACGGAGATCAGAACTGGAGCCAGACTGAACCATGATGACTCAGAGGGGGGATCGAACTGAACCCCTGGATATTGTTTCAAATCTGAGCATGAGAAAAACAATAAAAAAACAATTAATATAAGATTAATAAAAAATAAATTAATAAATGATCATATTTAATTGTTTTAGTATCTTTATTCAATGTAAATTAAACAAAAAAATGCATTTAAACCAAATGCTACAAAATATAAAAGAAATAATATAAAAATATGGATTTAAAAAAAATTAAATATATGATTAAAAAAATCTCAAAATATTTTATTTTAAAAATAATTAAATGGGTATATTTGTTATCTTCATGCAATCTTAACAAAAACAACAATAATAACTATTTTATTATGCCATTAAACTAAATGCTAAAAAATATAAAATTAATAATATAAAAAATACGGATAAAAAAATGCAATATATGATTATAAAAAAAATCTGAAAATTTATTTTCATTTATTTATTTGCTTTAAAATCTTCATTTAAATCAAATAAAAGGAAAAAAAATATTATTTTTCAATTAAACAACATGTAAAAAAATGTTAAAGTTATAATATGAAAGTACATATTACATATACAATAAAAATAATAATAAATAATAACACATGCATTGCATATGCAATTAATAATGATTTAAAAAAACATTCTCAAAAATTAAATCACAGCTGCATCACAGCAAGAAGGTCGCTGGTTTGAGTCCTGGCTGGGTCAGCTGTCATTTTTGTGTGGAGTTTGCATTTTCCCCCCAGTTTCCTCCGAGTGCTCCAGTTTACCCCACAGTCCCAGCACATACACTATAGAAAATTTGGGTAAGATACATTGGCTGTAGTGAATACATGTGTGTGAATGAGTGTGTATGGATGTTTCCCAGTGATGGGTTGCGGCTGGAAGGGCATCCACTGTGGGAAACATATGCTGGATAAGTTGGCGGTTCATTCCGCAGTGGCGTCCCCTCATTAATAAAGGGACTAAGCCGAAATTAAAATAAATGAATGAATGAATTAAAAAAAAAAAAATGACTGAGCAATTTGTTTTTAAGCAATTTAAAAAAATAAAATGTTTATGCAATTAAACTTAATGATGAAGAAATAAAATGTTATAAATGAGTTAACTATTTTACTTAAATTTACTAAATTTATTTAAATGAATCAACTAAAATATTATACAATAGATTATTTTCATTTTAAACACAACAACAACAACAACAACAACAACACAGTAAAAATTAAAAAATATCTGAAAACAGCTTTAAATGCATTAAAGGGGCAGTAGGTGACCGGCCAAAATGGTGGCTGTTTTGTTTGTTGTATTTGTATTTGTACAACCACAAATCTGCATTTGCTGACAGACAGTTTGGGCTACTTACCAGAATTATGGAAATTATCGGCCCGGCAATTTTTAATTGGACGAACATTTGTAAGTCGTACGCCTCACCCAGAATATAAAGACATATGAAGAGACTTTCACCCAGCACAACAACACACGTGTCTGAAGACAATCACCTACTGCAGCCTTACATAAATAACAGATATTTTAATTTTGATTATTTCTCAGAAGACAAGACGGCTCATTTGTATAATTTTGCTTCTGAAGAAAAATCAATTTAGTTTAATGCGTAGATGAAAAACAAGACAAAATCACAAAGGCAAAAGCGCCACTTTTTTACAGATCTTGTTTTAGCATCACACGATCGAGTGATTCAGCTTCCTGTTAATAATCTAAAACTGGACTCAAATCATTTCTGATAGATAATAAACACGGGCACGAGGGGTGTTTTCCTAGTGCGAGTTTCCCAGACTGCTTCACATTACTGTAATCACACAGTAAAACAGACAAACAGTTGAGCTGTGATCTTCAGACAGGAAACCACACACACACACACACACACACACACACACACACACACACACACACACACACACACACACACACACACACAGACACACACACTTGGCTTAGGATGTTTACTAATTTAGTTTTAGAAATTTTAGTTTCATATTTATTCTTAGTCCCTTTATTTATCAGGGATTGCCACAGCGGAATGAACCGCCAACTATTCCACCATATGTTTTTACACAGCAGATGCACTTCCAGCCATAACCCAGCACTAAGAAACACACATTCACACACACACTCATACACTACGGCCAGTTTAGTTCATCAATTCCCCTAGCGCATGTACTGGGAAACATCCGTACACGCTCATTTACACACACACACACACACACACACACACACACACACACACAACGGACAGCTTAGCTTACCCAATTCCCCTATAGCGCATGTGTTTGGACTGTGGGGGAAACCGGAGCACCCGGAGGAAACCCACACCAACACGGGGAGAACATGCAAACTCCTCACAGAAACACACACTGACCCAGCCGGCACTCGAACCAGCGACCTTCTTGCTGTGAGGTGTATTTGTATCATTCTACTCATCTACAATGCTGCAGGGCTCAGCTTCACTCATGTGAGGTTTACCGTGGTTAAAGAAGAGGCGATCATTGCACTCCTCATCGTTACAGGAGCAGATGTACAAGTCCTCCTCCACCCTCCTCATCTGACACACGCGGCTCTGAGAGTCCGTCAGATTGTGGCCGTGAAACAACAGCGCTGGATTGTGACACACCGTCTCTATGCTGGAGTTTCCCCCGTTACTCCTCCTGAAACACACACACATCATCACATATACACACACATATATGAACACACATACATATATATATATATATATATATATATATATATATATATATATATATATATATATATATATATATATATATATATATACGCGTGTGTGTGTGTGTGTGTGTGTGTGTGTGTGTGTGTGTGTGTGTGTGTGTGTGCGAGTGTAGTTTTGATTCTCAGTTTCTCTGAACTGAACTATTTCCTGCAGGATTGTCTGGAAGTCAGGCAGGATTTCCTGTGTGGCAGTGAAGCCATTTCCTGATTAACACTGCTGTGATCTTTCAGACTGAACCAATACACACACACACACACACACACACACACACACACACACACACACACACACACACACACACACAGATTTCTATATAGTAATGTAATGTTTTGTAATGTTTTTCTGCCAATGTAGTGTATTTCTAAGAGATTTTCAGATGCAGTGTGTGTTGTGTTGATGCAGTGTGTGTTGTGTTGATGCAGTGTGTGTTGTGTTGATGCAGTGTCTGTTGTGTTGATGCAGTGTGTGTTGTGTTGATGCAGTGTGTGTTGTGTTGATGCAGTGTGTGTTGTGTTTATGCAGTGTGTGTTGTGTTGATGCAGTGAGAGTTGTGTTTATGCAGTGTGTGTTGTGTTGATGCAGTGTGTGTTGTGTTGATGCAGTGTGTGTTGTGTTGATGCAGTGTGTGTTGTGTTAATGCAGTGTGTGTTGTGTTTATGCAGTGTGTTTGTTTATGCAGTGTGTGTTGTGTTGATAAAGTGTGTGTTGTGTTGATGCAGTGTGTGTTGTGTTGATGCAGTGTGTGTTGTGTTGATGCAGTGTGTGTTGTGTTGATGCAGTGTGAGTTGTGTTTATGCAGTGTGTGTTGTGTTGATGCAGTGTGTGTTGTGTTGATGCAGTGTGAGTTGTGTTGATGCAGTGTGTGTTGTGTTGATGCAGTGTGTGTTGTGTTAATGCAGTGTGTGTTGTGTTTATGCAGTGTGTTTGTTTATGCAGTGTGTGTTGTGTTGATGCAGTGTGTGTTGTGTTGATGCAGTGTGTGTTGTGTTGATGCAGTGTGTGTTGTGTTGATGCAGTGTGTGTTGTGTTGATGCAGTGTGTGTTGTGTTGATGCAGTGTGTGTTGTGTTGATGCAGTGTGTGTTGTGTTGATGCAGTGTGTGTTGTGTTGATGCAGTGTGTGTTGTGTTGATGCAGTGTGTGTTGTGTTGATGCAGTGTGAGTTGTGTTGATGCAGTGTGTGTTGTGTTGATGCAGTGTGTGTTGTGTTGATGCAGTGTGTGTTGTGTTGATGCAGTGTGTGTTGTGTTGATGCAGTGTGTGTTGTGTTGATGCAGTGTGTGTTGTGTTGATGCAGTGTGTGTTGTGTTGATGCAGTGTGTGTTGTGTTGATGCAGTGTGTGTTGTGTTGATGCAGTGTGTGTTGTGTTGATGCAGTCTGTGTTGTGTTGATGCAGTCTGTGTTGTGTTGATGCAGTGTGTGTTGTGTTGATGCAGTGTGTGTTGTGTTGATGCAGTGTGTGTTGTGTTGATGCAGTGTGTGTTGTGTTGATGCAGTGTGTGTTGTGTTGATGCAGTGTGTGTTGTGTTTATGCAGTGTGTGTTGTGTTGATGCAGTGAGAGTTGTGTTTATGCAGTGTGTGTTGTGTTGATGCAGTGTGTGTTGTGTTGATGCAGTGTGTGTTGTGTTGATGCAGTGTGTGTTGTGTTAATGCAGTGTGTGTTGTGTTTATGCAGTGTGTTTGTTTATGCAGTGTGTGTTGTGTTGATAAAGTGTGTGTTGTGTTGATGCAGTGTGTGTTGTGTTGATGCAGTGTGTGTTGTGTTGATGCAGTGTGTGTTGTGTTGATGCAGTGTGAGTTGTGTTTATGCAGTGTGTGTTGTGTTGATGCAGTGTGTGTTGTGTTGATGCAGTGTGAGTTGTGTTGATGCAGTGTGTGTTGTGTTGATGCAGTGTGTGTTGTGTTAATGCAGTGTGTGTTGTGTTTATGCAGTGTGTTTGTTTATGCAGTGTGTGTTGTGTTGATGCAGTGTGTGTTGTGTTGATGCAGTGTGTGTTGTGTTGATGCAGTGTGTGTTGTGTTGATGCAGTGTGTGTTGTGTTGATGCAGTGTGTGTTGTGTTGATGCAGTGTGTGTTGTGTTGATGCAGTGTGTGTTGTGTTGATGCAGTGTGTGTTGTGTTGATGCAGTGTGTGTTGTGTTGATGCAGTGTGTGTTGTGTTGATGCAGTGTGAGTTGTGTTGATGCAGTGTGTGTTGTGTTGATGCAGTGTGTGTTGTGTTGATGCAGTGTGTGTTGTGTTGATGCAGTGTGTGTTGTGTTGATGCAGTGTGTGTTGTGTTGATGCAGTGTGTGTTGTGTTGATGCAGTGTGTGTTGTGTTGATGCAGTGTGTGTTGTGTTGATGCAGTGTGTGTTGTGTTGATGCAGTGTGTGTTGTGTTGATGCAGTGTGTGTTGTGTTGATGCAGTCTGTGTTGTGTTGATGCAGTCTGTGTTGTGTTGATGCAGTGTGTGTTGTGTTGATGCAGTGTGTGTTGTGTTTATGCAATGTGTGTTGTTTTCATGCAGTGTGTGTTATGTTTATGCAGTGTGTGTTGTGTTGATGCAGTGTGTGTTGTGTTGATGCAGTGTGTGTTGTGTTGATGCAGTGTGTGTTGTGTTGATGCAGTGTGTGTTGTGTTGATGCAGTGTGTGTTGTGTTGATGCAGTGTGTGTTATGTTTATGCAGTGTGTGTTGTGTTTATGCAGTGTGTGTTGTGTTGATGCAGTGTGTGTTGTGTTGATGCAGTGTGTGTTGTGTTTATGCAGTGTGTGTTGTGTTGATGCAGTGTGTGTTATATTAATGCAGTGTGTGTTGTGTAGATGCAGTGTGTGTTGTGTTTATGCAGTGTGTGTTGTGTTTATGCAGTGTGTGTTTGTTTATGCAATGTGTTGTGTTCATGCAGTGTGTGTTGTGTTAATGCAGTGTGTGTTGTGTTTATGCAGTGTGTGTTTGTTTATGCAATGTGTTGTGTTCATGCAGTGTGTGTTTGTGTTGATGCAGTGTGTGTTGTGTTAATGCAGTGTGTTTGTGTTGATGCAGTGTGTGTTGTGTTGATGCAGTGTGTGTTGTGTTGATGCAGTGTGTGTTGTGTTCATGCAGTGTGTGTTGTGTTGATGCAGTGTGTGTTGTGTTGATGCAGTGTGTGTTGTGTTGATGCAGTGTGTGCTGTGTTGATGCAGTGTGTGTTGTGTTGATGCAGTGTGTGTTGTGTTTATGCAGTGTGTGTTGTGTTGATGCAGTGTGTGTTGTGTTGATGCAGTGTGTGTTGTGTTTATGCAGTGTGTGTTGTGTTGATGCAGTGTGTGTTATATTAATGCAGTGTGTGTTGTGTAGATGCAGTGTGTGTTGTGTTTATGCAGTGTGTGTTGTGTTTATGCAGTGTGTGTTGTGTTTATGCAGTGTGTGTTTGTTTATGCAATGTGTTGTGTTCATGCAGTGTGTGTTTGTGTTGATGCAGTGTGTGTTGTGTTAATGCAGTGTGTTTGTGTTGATGCAGTGTGTGTTGTGTTGATGCAGTGTGTGTTGTGTTGATGCAGTGTGTGTTGTGTTTATGCAGTGTGTGTTTGTTTATGCAATGTGTTGTGTTCATGCAATGTGTGTTGTGTTAATGCAGTGTGTGTTGTATTTATGCAGTGTGTGTTGTGTTGATGCAGTGTGTGTTATATTAATGCAGTGTGTGTTGATGCAGTGTGTGTTATGTTTATGCAGTGTGTGTTGTGTTGATGCAGTGTGTGTTGTGTTGATGCAGAGTTTGTTGTATTTATGCAGTGTGTGTTGATGCAGTGTGTGTTATGTTTATGCAGTGTGTGTTGTGTTGATGCAGTGTGTGTTGTGTTGATGCAGAGTTTGTTGTATTTATGCAGTGTGTGTTGATGCAGTCTGTGTTGTGTTTATGCAATGTGTGTTGTGTTGATGCAGTGTGTGTTGTGTTGATGCAGTCTGTGTTGTGTTTATGCAATGTGTGTTGTATTTATGCAGTGTGTGTTGTGTTGATGTAGTGTGTGTTATATTAATGCAGTGTGTGTTGATGCAGTGTGTGTTGTATTTATGCAGTGTGTGTTGTGTTGATGCAGTGTGTGTTATATTGATGCAGTGTGTGTTGTTTTCATGCAGTGTGTGTTGTGTTCATGCAATGTGTGTTGTGTTCATGCAGTGTGTGTTGTGTTGATGCAGTGTGTGTTGTGTTGATGCAGTGTGTGTTATGTTTATGCAGTGTGTGTTATGTTTATGCAGTGTGTGTTGTGTTCATGCAGTGTGTGTTGTGTTGATGCAGTGTGTGTTGTGTTCATGCAGTGTGTGTTATGTTTATGCAGTGTGTATGATGTTTATGCAGTGTGTGTTGTGTTCATGCAGTGTGTGTTGTGTTCATGCAGTGTGTGTTGTGTTGATGCAGTGTGTGTTGCGTACCAGGCGCTGGCGCAGACCTCGTCCGGTGTCTCACAGATGGAGTTTATGCCGCAGGCGGACTCACACACACCGCTGGCGTTACACACCGAAGACTCAACATCACAAAACTTACAGTTCTGTTTGAGTCTGAAGCCGCTGCTGGAGTTTGTCTTCGACACTGTACACACACACACACACACATTCATGCTGTCATTCTAGCAATATCTGCAATATGTAGGAAAACTGACATTCTGAGCATATAAGAGTAATCGCTGAACACATAAACACAAAAACAAATTAGCAACACACACACACACACACACACACTCTCTCTCACACACACACCTCTCTATACTCACATTTCTCCTCCTCAGTGAGTTTGCGCAGCAGCAAGTTCTGGTTGCACTGGTCTCCTGTGCAGCTACACACACGCAGGTGTCTTCCGTGAATGTTTTGTTCCTGCAACACACACTCCGAGATGAGAATATCCTCCACCATCACACCGAGCATCGGCTTTAGTGGGTCATGACAGAGAGTCTCCACCATCACCAGTCCAGCATCTCTCCACCTTCAACACACACACACACACACACACACACACACACACACGCAAAGTCAGCAGCTGAACACACTCCGCTTGTGTCCTGCAGTATCCCAAGATGCATTTTAAACATGTGCTGAATAAGTTGGCGGTTCATTCCGCTGTGGCAACCCCAAATTAATAAAGGGACTAAGCTGAAAAGAAAATGAATGAATGAATGAATATGCAGATTAAGCACGCTGCTTTAATAACATAGTCAGCGTTAGTTTATTTTGAGCTGTTCTTCCTGAATCACAAAGAAAGTGAAACAAGCACATGCTGCCGTTTCTCTTTTCCTGTAATAACAGTCACAAACAAAACTACAACACCCATAATGCAACAGTGCTCGCATGTGTTTGAAATCCATCTGTGTTCTGGTATACTGGTAAACCTAATAAACCTAAGCTTCATTCACTATTCCCTACGTTAGTCCACTAGTACACATGAAGGAGTGAATAAAATGAGTGAGTTAATTTGAGCACTACTAAGGGCACTGAGGGGATGCCTTTGCGTAATTCTGACTTTTTGGTCCGACTCTTAAATGTATATAGTGTATACGTACATAAGTGCATAAGTGCATAACTATGTAGTGCATAAGTGCATAACTATGTAGTGCATAAGTGCATAACTATGTAGTGCATAAGTGCATAACTATGTAGTGCATAAGTGCATAACTATATAGTGCATAAGTGCATAACTATGTAGTGCATAGTGTATAAGTGCATAACTATGTAGTGCATAGTGTATAAGTGCATAACTATGTAGTGCATAAGTGCATAGTGTATAAGTGCATAACTATTTAGTGCATAAGTGCATAGTGTATAAGTGCATAGCTAGGTAGTCCATAAGTGCATAGTGCATAAGTGCATAACTATGTAGTGCATAGTGTATAAGTGCATAACTATGTAGTGCATAAGTGCATAGTGTATAAGTGCATAGCTAGGTAGTCCATAAGTGCATAGTGCATAAGTGCATAACTATGTAGTGCATAGTGTATAAGTGCATAACTATGTAGTGCATAAGTGCATAGTGTATAAGTGCATAACTATGTAGTGCATAATGTATAAGTGCATAACTATGTAGTGCATAAGTGCATAGTGTATAAGTGCATAACTATGTAGTGCATAGTGTATAAGTGCATAACTATGTAGTGCATAAGTGCATAGTGTATAAGTGCATAACTATGTAGTGCATAGTGTATAAGTACATAACTATTTAGTGCATAAGTGCATAGTGTATAAGTGCATAGCTAGGTAGTCCATAAGTGCATAGTGCATAAGTGCATAACTATGTAGTGCATAGTGTATAAGTGCATAACTATGTAGTGCATAAGTGCATAGTGTATAAGTGCATAACTATGTAGTGCATAGTGTATAAGTGCATAACTATGTAGTGCATAAGTGCATAGTGTATAAGTGCATAACTATGCAGTGCATAAGTGTATAAGTGCATAACTATGTAGTGCATAAGTGCATAGTGTATAAGTGCATAGCTATGTAGTGCAGAAGTGCATGGTGTATATTGTATGATGTAAAGTGTATTATATAGTGTATAAGTGCATAGTCTGTGTGTACATACATAGTGCACAAGTGCAGAGCGTATAAAACAAACATAAACAAACATAGTGTATAAGTGCATAGTGTGTTATTTGGAACACAGCTTAGGTATTGTACTGTATATGTGCGGATGAGCGAGTTCAGACATGTGTGTGTGTGACTGGAGTGTTGCTCATACCAGACGGCGGCACAGACGTCCTGCTCATTCACACACTCTGTAGACACACTGCAGTTGGAGAAGCACTGATTTGACACACAGTTGACTGGATGAGGCTTACAGGAGCTGCAGATGCGGAGATCAGCAGTGCGGAGAAGAGCTGCAGAAACACCAGAGAACATCAGTTTATACGTTCACTCATCAACAACAACACACACACACACGCACACAGATGATCGATTAGTTATGTTATAATGATTATGTTATTATTGTTGTTATTAGTTATTACTATTACGTTACCAGAGAGCATCAGTTTGTATGTTCACTCACACATCAACACAAAGCCAGAGGTTTTAACCACAAGCAGATGTTTTAATTTGCAAAAACATTTCTACAACATGAAGCATGATGTCAGTGTCTCTACATTCAGCTCGACATGCCAGAAAATGAACACAAACACATGCAGCCGCAGAGACTGATGTGATCCCCAGATTACCACGATCAGATGAGACAACAGTCAGCATCCCATAAAAACACACACAAACACACACACACACATACATATACACACACACACACACACACACACACACACACACACACACAAGTGTTAAAAATAAGTGTTAAAAGTGTTTTAAGTGTTAAAAATATATGTTCACAAATACTAAACATTAATAAAACTGTGGCATATATATGACTCTATATATAAATATATATATATATATATATATATATATAAATATCTCTTTCTTATATATATATATATATATATATATATATATATATATATAACGTATAATAGCATTATAGAGAAAACATTACCCTTTTTTGATAAAATTTTAGATGATTTTAACAACCCCCAAAGTACCACAGTAAGTTATTATGACTTAGTTAAACTGTTTCCACATGAAAAAATAGCAACTTATAATAAACTCTACAGTCTTTTTGAACTATACTCTAGTAAAGTGTATTATACTGTATATATGAGTATATCCAGCACTATGTTAATGAATGCGACATCTTACTGTAATATTAACTTCAGTGAACTGATACAGTGAATAAATATTGTAGTTTTTACTACAGTAAACAGTGGTGTATTGTAGTTTAATACAGCTATAGTTGTAGAAAACTAGAATATTGATTAATTTGCTTATATTAGCCTACTATAGTTGTTGTATTAGCATGGCAACTCGATTATTTCAAGTTTAAAAGCACTATAAATGAGTAGTATATTTTTTAGTATGAGAAATAGGCTTTATTTAAACAATATCTCACAATAATATCAGTAACGTTCCACAGTTTTACTATAGAAACAATAACTTCAGCAAAAAATATCATCAATTAGTTTGTTTTTTTATACTTAAAGTTATCAGGTAGGCAATACTATAGCGAAATGTATGTTGTTGTATATATTATAGTATATACAACACTTTGCTAATGAATGCTCCAGCATACTGTAATTTTAAATATAGCAAACTCATAACCAACATGAATTATAATAAATACTGTAGTTAGGGTTAGCTATACTTTAGTTTTTACTACAGTAAACAGTGGTGTTTTGTAGTTTAATACAGCTATAGATGTAGAAAACTAGAATATTGATTAATTTGCTTATATTAGCCTACTATAGTTGTTGTATTAGCATGGCAACTCGATTATTTCAAGTTCAGAAGGACCATAAATTAGCCTATTGTATTTTTGTAATATGTGGAATGCTCTATTTTAACAATATCTCATAATAATATCATTATTATAATTAGTATAATTTTACTGTGGAAACATTAACTGTAGCACAAACAGAACATCAACATGTTTATTTTATATGTACAAAGTTAACAGTAGCGCTGTATTAAACTGTTAAGCTAAGAAACACACGTGGGAACTCGCGCACGAGGGGATGAGAATCACACCACTGCTGTCTGACAGTTACACACACTGATAAATAAACAAACTGATATTAATACTAGCCTAATAATAAACATGTTTCCACTCAAAGTTTTGACGCGTAGTTTTGAGCGCGCTCCCGCACACCGAGCGCGCGCTGTAGAAACGAGACAGAAGCGGAAACTCACCAGACATGAGAAACACGAGCAGAACCGAACCGGAGCCCAAGCCCGGCGGACCGAGCCGCTCCATCACCGATACCGACCGCGCCACTGTCCGCCGCCCGAGGCTCTGAAAGCGGCTGTGACAGCGGCTGATCTTCCTCTCAGCGGAGGACCAGGACTCACTGACAGGAAATGTTGAAGAGGAGGAGACGCGCTGTTCCTGATTCACTTTCTCAAACCCACAACACTCAAGTGTGTAGTTCCCTAACTAGACTGCAGCCTTGGTGAGCACACTACATCATGCTAATAAGTCTAGTGAGTTCAGACACTCCCCAGGGCACAAAACACGCCAAAATCTTGACGTCTATTTGACATCCACACATTGACGCCATTTTAATAACGACGCAAAAAGTTAGTAATGACATTTTCCCATCATTTTCTTAGCTTTTCCCCCCTCTTTCTTTTGTTTTTTCTTTCTCAAATCCGAAAAAAAAAATTAATCCAATTGGTTGCTTACTCCTATATTGTCACACAATTGACAGTCAGTTTATGTTATATATTTGGTTATGTATATTTGTATGTATTGTCATATCCCGTTAGCTCAATTATTAAAAACACAAAAAATTGCGCGGCTATTTCAACCCAAGTAATTTAAACAAATCCTAATGTTGGGTTATAATTGAGCTATAAATTTAGAAATGCTTTTTTTTTTTTTTTACCATTTTTTCTCTCAAAATTGGGAGAAATAACCCATTTTAAATAACCCAGCATATTTTATTTCAATATAAAATAGACCCAACAGTGGGTTAATTTTGTCAATAAAATTAAAATGACACATTTAACTCAATGGTTGTGTTTGTCCATAATTCACAGACATTAAATCAACATTATTAAATGTTTTTATTTATTTATCTATAATTAAACTTAACACCTATTTAGTTTTAAAAAAATGTTTTTGTAAACAATTGTGTCAATAATATGGACAAACCCAACCGTTGGGTTAAAAAGTGTCATTCATTCATTTTCTTTTCAGCTTAGCGCCTTTATTAATCTGGGGTTCCCACAGCAGAATGAACTGCCAACTATTCCAGCATATGCTTTACTCAGCGTATGCCCTTCCAGCCTCAACCCATCACTGGGAAACACCCATACTCACTCATTCACCTATAGCGCATGTGAAGAAGGTCACTGGTTCGAGTCTCAGCTGGGTCAGTCGGTGTTTCTGTGTGGAGTTTGCATGTTCTCCCTGTGTTCACGTGTGCTTCCTTAGGGCGCTACGGTTTCCCCCACAGTCCAAACACATGTGGTACAGGTGAATTGGGTGACTAAATTGTCCGTAGTGTATGAGAGTAAGTGTGTGTGGATGTTGGAAGGGCATCCGCTGCTTAAAAACATGCTGGATAAGTTGGTGGTTCATTCCGCTGTGGCATCCCCGGATTAATAAAGGAACCAAGCTGAAAAGAAAATGAATGAATGAATGAATGAATGAATGAATGGTTTTAGTATATTAAACTAAACTTTGATTGGGAAATGTCATAAAAAATCAATTAAGTTGTTACACATTACTTTATGAACATGTTTTTATCAATAACAAACAATAAATAAATTAGACCCAAGTTAGTTTTGCTGTCATAAGGTTATGAAAACATATTTACTATACAGTGATTCTCAAAAAGCAAACCATCTATAAACAGTAATGCAAAATATGTCTTTTTAAAATTGTGTCGCATTTTGAATAGGCAATCTTGGGTTTGTTATTATTAGCCATCGGGGTAGTTTTGTTGTGAAAATCTGGCAACCCTGCCCTGTTTGCACTGAAAAACAAGCCCGAAATAAACCAAAATGCAGTTTTGGCCTTTGACAATGGTGTGTGTCATACAGATGCCGTTTATTCTGTCTGTCAGATCAGATTCTCTTCCTGGAAATCAGTGTGAAGCTTGCGAAACGTGTGTGTTTTTCCATCCAGCAGACGGTCAGTTCATCTAGACAGCCGGCTGCACTTTTACCAGCTTTACTGGAAGTGAAGCAGATCTCCAGAAAAACAAATGCACATAACTCTGCGTCTGTTTCACGTCTCTCACTGCTGAAACATCTGCATAACAGTGTCTACAGCCTGATTTAATACAGCTGTTTTACTGTATCAGCTCACACTGCACTCCTGGACACTTAATGTTATATAAATATCAAAACAACCATTAAATCTTTTCATTATTTATTTAATTAATTAATTAATTAATGAGGGCGACATGATGGTGCTCTGGTTTCCCCCACACGTCCAAAGACATACAGTACAGGTAAATTGGGTTGGCTAAATTGTCCGTAGTGTATGTGTGTGTGTGAGAATTAGAATGTATGGGTGTTTCCCAGAGATGGGTTGCAGCTAGAAGGGCATCCGCTGTGTAAAACATGTGCTGGATAAGTTGGTGGTTCATTCCGCTGTGGCGACCCCAGATTGATAAAGGGATTAAACTGAAAAAAAGAATGAATAATTAATTAATGATTGTGTGTTAATTAATATTTTCATGAATTTTTTTGTGTGTAATTGATGTTTAACTCACAATGCACTTTTGAGCATTTTAATGTAAATGTAAATATCAAAACAACCATTTTAATTATTATTTATTTATTTAATTAATTAATACAAAGATTTATTTAAATTAAATTAACACACTGAAATTAAATTTAATAAAAAATATCAAATTGACATAAAACTATTAAATTAAATCATAAATTAAATTAACATGTTTAAATAAAAATTATATTAACAGCTTAAAATAAATTAAAAATGTAATAAATTTACTTTGATAGAAAAATACATTTAAAATAAATTGAAATAAAAAAAATTCTTAATAATTGTGTGTTTGTGTGGTTTGCGTTTTAGTGACGATTAAATAAATCTGATCAGATCAGATTGTGTTAAATGTACAGTAATGAAACACACACTCTAATGCTCACACTCTTCTTCTTCTGTCTGTGGTGATTTACATCTCTCCATCTCCACTTCCTGTATTTTGGTGTCTGTCACCATGGAAACCAGACTCACAGTTATGGGATGTCTGAAATCAGAGTGATTTAAAAGCGTGTCAGATCATGTTCAGAAGGCTGGCACACACACACACACACACACACACACACACACACACACACACACACACACACACGCATGCACACACACACATATACACACACACACACACACACACACACACACACACAGAGGTGATCGTGCTACCCACTGCACCATCGTGCGACACCATAAATAATAATAATAAATAAATAAATAAAATAATAATAATAATAAATAAATAATAATCCTAATAATAATAGTAGTAATAAATAAATAAAATAAATTTGTACATAAATAAATGATCATAGTAATACAATATAATAATATAAATAATAATCAATAATAATAATAAATAATCATAGTAATAATAATAATAATAGATAAGTACATATATAAAATAATAATTGTAATACAAAATAAATATTAATGCAAAATAATATTTGTGATAATATTACATAATAATAATATTAATAATACATCAATAATAATAAATGAATATGTACATAAATAAAATAAATGATCAAAGTAATACTAAATACATAAATAATAATAATCCATAACAATAAAGATAATAAATAATAATAATAAATAAAAGAAAAAATAAGTAAAATAAATAATCATAGTAATACTAAATAAAAAATAACAATAATACATAATAATAAATAAATAATAGTAATAATAATAATTAATAAATAATCATAACAATAATAATGATAAATACAATAAATAAATAATTATGTACATAAATAAAAAACAATCACAGTAATAATATATAAATCAATAATCATAATCATACATAATAATAATGTAATAATAATAATAGTGTGTGTTCGTGTGTCTGTGTCTGTGTGTGTGTGTGTGTGTGTGTGTGTGCACAAACTGTTTGCCTAATTCTTTATAAAGT
>NC_133194.1:1160000-1162500 GCF_049306965.1 Danio rerio | reverse complement strand
AGAGCCTGGCGTGTGTGTGTTTATATATCTGTATCTATAGAGCCTGGCGTGTGTGTGTTTATATATCTGTATCTATAGAGCCTGGCGTGTGTGTCAGTATATCATTGTGTTTATATATCTGTATATATAGATATTTTGTATGTGTGTGTGTTTCAGTATGTCATTGTGTGTTTTATATAACTGTATCTATAGATATTGTGTGTGTGTCAGTATGTCAGTTTGTGTTTATATATACATATATATATATATATATATATATATAGATATTGTGTGTGTGTGTTTATATATCTGTATCTATAGAGCCTGGCGTGTGTGTCAGTATATCATTGTGTTTATATATATATATATATATATATATATATATATATATATATATATATATATATATATATATATAGATAGATATTTTGTATGTGTGTGTGTGTTTCAGTATGTCATTTTGTGTTTTATATAACTGTATCTATAGATATTGTGTGTGTGTCAGTATGTCAGTTTGTGTTTATATATACATATATATATAGATATTGTGTGTGTGTGTTTATATATCTGTATCTATAGAGACTGGCGTGTGTGTGTGTGTGTGTGTGTGTGTGTGTGTGTGTGTGTGTGTGTGTCAATATGTCAGTGTGTTTATATATCTGTATATAGATATTGTGTGTGTGTCAATGTGTGTTTATAAATCTGTATCTAGATATTGTGTGTGTGTGTGTGTGTGTCTATGTCATTGTGTGTTTATATATCTGTATCAATAGATATTGTGTGTGACTGTGTGTGTGTCAATGTGTGTTTATATATCTGTGTCTATAGATATTGTATGTGTGTGTGTGTCTACGTCAGTGTGTGTTTATATATATATTGTGTGTGTATGTTTATATATCTGTATCTAAAGATATTTTGTGTGTGTGTGTGTGTGTGTGTGTGTCAGCATGTCATTATGGGTTTATATATCTGTATCTATAGATATTGTGTGTGTGTGTGTATATTTGTGATTGTCTATGTGTCTATGTTTAATGTAATGTCTGTGTGTGTGTGTGTGTGTGTATGTGTGTGTGTCTGTCTATGCTAAATGTAATGTGTGTGTGTGTGTGTGTGTGTGTGTTTGTCTATCTGTCCATCTATGTATAATGTAATGTCTGTGTGGGTATGTGTGTGTGTCTGTCTATGCTAAACGTAATGTGTGTGTGTGTGTGTGTGTGTCCTGCAGGCTGTTCTCCACAGACCCTCAGCGGGGGCGTCACATGTGCGCTGGCTGCACTCTCGGCTGGGCTCCGCTAAACGCTCTCAGTCCGTCTCCAAACGCCAGAAACCCGTCCAGAACACACAACTGCTCCCACATTTGTCCCCGCGTCTGTGTGTGTATGTGCGCGCCAGGGGGGTGCGGGCCCTCCTTCAGCTGGGGGACGTCCTGTGTTTAATTTAAACAGGCGCTCCCGAACGGCCCCGTGTGGGTCCTCTTAAGGCCCCGCACACAGATGTTCCTCAGCCATTGTCATCCAGAGAGCACAGATAATTGCTTCTGCTGGATGGGACGGCTGATGCTGCTGCCAGTGTGTGTGTGTGTGTGTGTGTGTGTGTGTTTTTGGTTTATTAGTGCATATGTGTGTTTGTCTGCTGGACGCCAGGCCCTCATTTCATCTGTGCATCCTGCAGAATTCATTCATTCATTCATTTTCCTTCAGCTTATTTCCTTATTTATCAGGGGGTCGCTTGAATGAACCGCCAACTAATCCAGCACACAGCGAATGCCCTTTCAACTGCAATCCAGTACTGGGAAACAGCCATACACACACATTCACACACACACACTCATACACTACGGCCAGTGTAGTTGATCAGTTCCCCTATAGCGCATGTGTTTGGACTGTGGGGGAAATAGCAGCACCCGCCAACACAGGGAGAACATGCAAACTCCACACAGGAACACCAACTGACCCAGCCTGGATACGAACCAGCAAACTTCTCACTGTGAGGGGATCGTGCTAACCGCTGAGCCACCGTGCCGCCCATAATTCATTAATTCGTTTTCTTTTCGGCTCAGTCCCTTTATTAATCAGGAGCCGCCACAGCGGAATGAACCGCCAACTATTACAGCATGATTTTTATGCAGTGGATGCCCTTCCAGCTGCAACCCATCACTGGGAATCATCCACACACACACACTTATACATTACAGCCAATTTAGCGTCAAACCGCCCCGCAGCGTTCACTTGAAAAAACTAAATGCAGCCATACGTACCTCCGGCCACGTAAATCGCGGTCTGAAAAACGTCCGCGGGGCTGCGTTTTCAGAATGAGCTTGGGTTGCAACTAACCTCATTAAGTCTTTACATTGTACATAAGCTCAATACTCTCTTGGAAAATACAAAAATAATATTTATTTAATATTTATTTTCAGTTCTTACTGTAATAACATTATTATTAATATTATTATTATTATTATACTAATTTAATAATAAAATGCTTAAAATTTAATAGTTTGTCTTTTTTGCATTAACTCCTT
>NC_133194.1:1150000-1155000 GCF_049306965.1 Danio rerio | reverse complement strand
AAGCCAAAAATACAGATAAGAATACCATGCTACAATCCACAACCTCCACACAACTTTTTTTTATTTGTTTACCTTGGTTGCTTACTGGTCTTGCTTATTTTTTAAGCATAAGGCTGTGCTGATCAAGATGTTCCTCCGAAATGCTGTTTGTTTCTTCAGACAAAACCTGCTGCTGTGCCAGTGCCATATCTAAACAGAAAAAAATATAATGGTAACAATTATGTTAAACCAAATGTCAAGAGTTGTGATAAAAAAATAATTAGCAAACAATAAATAGCAAAAAGGTGGTTATTAGCATAATGCATAGAGGTAAAATTGGTTTTATATTAGCAGATTCAGACTTCCCCCTTAATAATTTAATTTCATAAAAGTATTATTTGCAAACTCTAAATAGCGAAATCATTTTAGCAGCTAATGACTATCAAAGTACAACATGCTCACGGTCAAATAAACAGTGTTAATGTTGATTTCAAGTCATACTGGCATGCTAATTCTGATCGAATATTCAAAGTAACATGGTAAACAGTATAGAGTCTTCTAAATGAACGAATGTGCGAATATAAAACCAACTTTACCTCTATGCATATTGTAACGTTATAGATTTACGTTAACGTTCTTATAGGTTACGTCGCGATGTTATTTTCTCAAGCTAACGTTATAAGTTACTCTAAACCAGAGAAAAATAAGTTCACAACATCTAATATATATAGTATAAATCAATATAAGTTAAACGTTGCACGTTAAAATGAGTTTGAGTCCAATTCAGTATAAACTTAGCTCAGTTTAGCTAACAGTTAACATTACCATTTTAAGATCGCTTCAGCCAATGTTGCCGAGCAAACAAATGCCAATAGAGGTGCTCAAATCAATGTCGAGTGTTGTCAGCACAGACAGACGCGCTTTTACCTGGATTATTTGTTGGTCTTTCATTCATATTCTTCTGGGGGAAAACACTCTCTGCCGGACCGTTGTCTCGTGCTAAGTGTCCTCCAAAACTGTCTGCATACCTCTGGTTCCCTCCTAAACCAAAACCCGCTGCAACACCGGTTCCTATGTAAATAAATAAAAAGATATGACGAGAACAATGGCTAATAGTCATAAACAGTCTTATTTAAAGTAATAGTAGTGTTAATGTAATAAATTAAATAAAGGTAACATCTTAATAGATTATATATTTCTCAAATGGGCGAAATAACGCCAAGCCAGAGAAAATAATCATAGCCAACTTTATACTTTACTTTGTTCTATTCTCGTCCACAAAACATTCTGTAAAATGAAACACTGCCTCAGCTTACCAGAGTAAAGTTTGTTAAATCCAGTATGTTCTTCAGGCACACTAATAAATTGTCCTCCAGAATTGCTCCAGGGTCCTCAGGCAAAATGTGGTGCAGAGTAGTCGAATCGCCGCAAGGTGGCGTTGAAGCAGTTGTGGAAAATACAGTATAATACACGAATTTTTACAAATACAGTACATCGCTGTATATGTTGTTCGACGTCACACTAAATTCCCATAATGCAACGGTAAATACAGTTATTTACCGTAAAAGGAATTTGCAGTATTACACTGGGTGAAATACAGTAAATAACTGTGTAATTTACAGAAATGTCTAACAGTGTATCTGTCTGTCTATCTATCTATCTATCTATCTATCTATCTATCTATCTATCTATCTATCTATCTATCTATCTATCTATCTATCTATCTATCTATCCATTCATTGTATTTATTTGTTTATTAATTTATTAATAAGTTCATTGCATTTATTTATTTAATAATAAGTTCATTTTATTTATTTATTTATTTATTTATTTATTTATTTATTAATCAGTTCATTTTATTTATTTTTTATTTATTACTCAGTTCATTTATTTATTTGTTTTTTAATCAGTTCATTTTATTTATTTATTTATTTATCAGTTTATTTTATTTATTTATTTAATTATTTTTTCATCAGTTTATTTTATTACATTTATTTATCAGTTTATTTTATTTATTAATCTATTAATCAGTTCTTTTTATTTATTTATTTATCATTTTATTTTATTTATTTATTTATTTATTTATTTATTTATTATTTTTTTTATCAGTTTATTTTATTTCTTTATCAGTTTATTTTATTTATTTATATATTAATCAGTTCATTTTATTTATTTATCAGTTTATTTTATTCATTTATTCATTTATTTATTTATTTATTAATCAGTTCATTTTATTTATTTATAAATGTATTTATTCATTTCTCAGTTTATTCGTTTATTATTTGATTTATTTATAAATCAGTTCATTTTATATTTATTAGTTTTTTATTTATTTATTAGGGATGTAACGGTATCAGAATTTCACGGTACGGTAATACCTCGGTATGAATGTCACGGTACGGTATTTATTGAATCATTTACAGGAAAAAACAAAACTTATGAAAATACTCCAAAAAAGAGCCAAAAGTGTCAATGACATACAAATTAGCCATCTATCTGTAAGCTTTGAAACAGGAACTTCAATTTTATTAACAAAAAAAATATTAAACCATGTAAAAAAAAATTTAAGTTTTTAATTTAGTATTGTTGAAAACTCATCACATTCAACATTTAATCACTCACTCACTTAGATAGAGATGGGTTTAAAGGAAAATAATCATATAAATATAATCTGGTAAAAGCTGGTATCTCTGGGCATTTACAATGTCCCCTGCAACAGAAAAAAAACCTCTCATTTGGTACTGAGGTTTCTGGGACAAGAGAGATATGACTTATATGACTTATTTCTCGAGCGCCGAAAACGGAGCTTTTTGAAAACGCTGGAGAGGCCGTTTTCATTCTGAAACCTGCTGCTCCGTCTCAGTGTGGATGGGGAAAGACGGAGACATCTGAAAACGGAGGCGGGGCTGCAAACGTTCGCCTATCTGATTGGGGCTTTTCCTCAATATTAAGTAGCCCACACACAGTTCAGTCTCGCATCCTCTTCTTGTAAGTTAAGACTTCGCAAGTTTGATCAAGGCTGCAGTCTCCCCCTTTTCAGTTTGATATGGAAAACATACCGAGGACACGGGTAAATCTTCAAAGGGAACAGTGTACTTTATAACTTCATTCACATCACCTTGGCTACGTTGTTTCACTTTCTCAACAATAAAATGTAAACATGATTTAAGGAACTGCCTATTTCCTTTTTAATATTAGAAAACTTACAGACAGCAGAAATGTTGAGGCGTCGTGCTGCATATATGAGCGTCATCTTCACTGTGTGGACATTTATAACAAAACGGAGCCTATAACAACTACCTCCTTTCAATTTCAGTGAAAATACGAAACGCACCCTCACTTTTGTTGAATATCAGTTTTAATAATCGACAATTATAAAAGTATCACATACAATAAGTTTATACATTGTAGGAAATAAAGGCAAGCGATCAGTCAATGTACCTGGATTAATCATTAACTTATCTTTGCGCTTAACCAAAACATGTTACCCGTGAACAAGTAACTTAATAGATTCCAATGACCAAAGTCAGGGAATTGGCCTATGTCGTTAGATAAAGACAACAACATGAATGAAATATCACGTTTAGCAAATATAGTGAGATTAGATCCAGCGGAAGATGCTTGATGAGCAGTCCGACAAGCAGAGCTCTCATCTGGGTAGAAATGCTGGAGCGCTTGCCCGAGAGTGTCTGTGGTCACGTGATGTGCGTTTTCAGCGTTTTGGTGTGGACGGAGAGCTGTTCAGAAACGCTGGGTAAAACGCGAGTGTGGACGCGGATCATTTTCATTCTACAACGCCGTTTTAAAACTAAAACGCACTCTTGTAAAAGGGGCCTTAGAGTTTTACAGCTCTTTTTGATCCCCGCTTCTAGCAGCACACTCCATTTCCGCATTACTGGATCTGTAGCGACAACAGACCGCAAGGGATGATGGGGATTGTAGTTTTCGCTACCTCCCGTTCGCTTCATTCGCCTGAGCAAATTTTCTCAGAAGACCTATAGTTTTACCGAGTCATGCGACTTCGGTAATATCGAAAAAAAATAATATTGCGGTATGACGGTATTTACAATACCGTTACATCCCTATTATTTATTGATCATTTTATTTATTTATTTTTTTCTCATTGTATTTATTCAGTAATCGGTTCATTTTATTTATTGATTCATTTATTTGTTTATTTATAATTGTATTTATTATTCAGTTAATTTATCAGTTTATTTATTGATCAGTGAATTTTTATTTATTTATCAGTTTATTTATTTATTTATCAGTTCATTTTAAATAACTTTGTTTATTTAGTAGTTCATTTTAATTACTTATTTACTAATCATTTCATTGTATTAATTATTTTTAAAATTTATTTATTTATCAGTTTATTTATTTATTAATCAGTTCAGTTTGCTTATTTATTTATCTATTTATCCGTTTTATTTATTTATCAGTTCATTTACTTCATTTTGTTCATTAATTCATTTGTTTGTTTATTTATCTTTTTTATTTATGTATCAATTCATTATATTTATTTATTGATGTATTTATTAATCAGTTCATTTTGTTTATTTATTTTTTCGTCAGTTAGTTTTATTTATTTATTTGTTTGTTTGTTTATTTAGGAAGTCTTTAGCCGACTTACAGGTGTATTGTTTTGTTTGTGTTTGTCAATACTGCTGTTTATCTCTGCTATAAATTCTGTTTCTGTTAATCTGATAATCATAATTAAACCAAAACAGACTTCATCTATAAACTATATATATATATAAACTAATGCAGAAATTCCAAATGTTAAGCGTAAAATAACAATATTTATATATATATATATATATATATATATATATATATATATATATATATATATATATATATATATATATATATAAATATAAAACATATAAATGTAAAAGTTTCTAATATTTAACAAAATAATCAAATATGAATCAGATATCAAACACAAATCAAATATAAGTAATACTCACATACATTCGTACTGAATTAATGATTTATTGATTATCCTGTGACGTTTG
>NC_133194.1:1142500-1145000 GCF_049306965.1 Danio rerio | reverse complement strand
GTGTGTGTGTGTGTGTGTGTGTGTGTGTGTGTGTGTCAAAAATCATCTGTGCCAATCAAGAAAACAAATGTTGGATTGGAAGCTGCACATATTATTATTATTACTATTATTATTATTATATTATTATTATTATTATTATTATTATTATTATTATTAGCTTTTTTTTGGCCTGAACACATTTGTCAAAATGCACCCCCCCCCCCCCCACACACACACACACACAGTTCATCACACTAGCTGAAAGTGATGTGAAAAAATTATTTAAGAAAATGCATGTTTACTTCTATATAACTTCAGTATAAATTGTGTAAATGAAAACACATATACACTAACCGGCCAGTTTATTAGGTACACCTGTCTAACTGCTCATTAACACAAATGTCTAATCAGCCAATCACATGGCAGCAGCTCACTGCATTTCGGCATGTAGACATGGTCAAGAGGATCTGCTGCAGTTCAAAGTGAGCATCAGAATGGGGAAAAAAGGGGATTTAAGAGACTTTGAACGTGGCATGGTTGTTGCTGCCAGACGGGCTGCTCTGAGTATTTCAGAAACTGCTGATCTACTGGGATTTTCACGCACAACCATCTCTAGGGTTTACAGAGAATGCTCCGACAAAGAGGAAATCTCCAGTGAGCGGCAGTTCTGTGGGCGCAAATGCCTTGTTGATGAGGTCAGAGGTCAGAGGAGAATGGCCAGACTGGTTCCAGCTGATAGAAAGGCAACAGTAACTCAAATAAGCACTCGATACAACCGAGCTCTGCAGAAGAGCATCTCTGAACACACAACACGTCCAGCCTAGAGGCGGATGGGCTACAGCAGCAGAAGAGCACACCGGGTGGCGCTCCTGTCAGCTAAGAACAGGAAACTGAGGCTACAATTCACACAGACTCACCAAAACTGGACAATAGAAGATTGGAGAAACGTTGCTGCTCTGATGAGTCTCCATTTCTGCTGCACATTCAGATGCTCGGCTCACAATTTGGCCTCAACAACATGAAAGCATGGATCATCCTGCCTTGTATCAGCGGTTCAGGCTGGTGGTGGTGGTGTAATGGTGTGGGGGAGATTTTCTTTGGGTCCATTAGTACCAATTGAGCATCAACGCCACAGCCTACCTGAGTATTGCTGCTGACCATGTCCATCCCTTTATGAGCACAGTGTCTCCATCTTCTGATGGCAGCAGGATAACGCAGCATGTCATAAAGCTCAATCATCTCAGACTGGTTTCTTGAACATGACGATGAGTTCACTGTACTCAAATGGCCTCCACAGTCACCAGAGCTCAATCCAATAGAGCAGCTTGGGGATGTGGTGGAACGGGAGATTGGCATCATGGATGTGCAGCCGACAAATCTGCAGCAACTGTGTGATGCTATCATGACAATATGGAGCAAAATCTCTGAGGAATATTTCCAGTAGCTTGTTAAATCTACGCCACGAAGGATTCAGGCAGTTGTGAAGGTAAAAGGGGTCCAACCCGGTACTAGTAAGGTGTACCTAATAAAGTGGCCGGTGAGTATATATATATACAGTGCTCAGAATAATTAAGTACAGCCTATTTTGAAAATGATGATGTTTCTCTATTTCTCAGTGAATATAGTCAGTGTATTTTGGTGCATTTGAACAAAACAGATTTATTAAACAGATATATATTTATTACAATAATAGTTTTGTCACCAAGCATATTTAGAAATTAAAAGATAATACAATTAAATTCGAGCAATATATATATATATATATAAACTACAAATTTGACTAAATTTAAAAATTAAACTTAATTGAACTAAAATTAAACTAAATTCTTTTTTTTTTTTGCTTTTCTGGATTTTTTCTCATTTTTAAATTTGTATTTAATATTTTGCTATAATACATACAATTGGCTGTGCTCGTTTTTGGAGCATTATTTTAAGTAATTTTCTTAGATAAGTGCAAATGAATAATGCATTCAATAAACATGCACATAAATGTATAATAAAAAATCTATAATAGACATAATTGTTTTTACAGATGCTTTAGTGTGGTCGTCATGTTTACTTTCAGTATGAATAACGCACGCTATGGTGGGCGGCTGAGTGGGATGTGAGAAAAAAAATGAAATGCACTTAAAAACTTGCAATAAAAATACTCTTGTTACTCTATTGTTTATCTGTCGTGGATTAATGCAACTTTTATTAATGTGGCTTCAGGTAGAACATCAGAAAACGTGTGTGTGTGTGCGTCTGTGCGTGCAGAAATGAGGTTTACTGCAGGTGATTTCACAAGTGTGTGTGTGTTAGTGGTGAAATTGTTATCGAGCTGCACGTTTGTCTGTCACTTTAATGCAATAAGATTTGTCACACGAAAATGACTAGCAGTAATATGCACGAACCTGTGTGTGTGTGTGTGTGTGTGTTTCACAATAGGAGTTTAACGATAATGACCAGCTAACATGTGAAACTCTAATAGAGTGGCAGTGTCACAAATACCAGGGGAGGACAACAGTGTGTGTGTGTGTGT
>NC_133194.1:1127500-1137500 GCF_049306965.1 Danio rerio | reverse complement strand
CACACACACAGAATGCTCACACACACTCATAAACACACACACACACACACACACATACTCATAAACACACACACACAGAATGCTCACACACACTCATAAACACACACACACACACACATACTCATAAACACACACACACAGAATGCTCACACACACTCATAAACACACACACACACACACCTACTCATAAACACACACACACAGAATGCTCACACACACTCATAAACACACACACACACCTACTCATAAACACACATACACACACACACACACACACACACTCACAAAACACACACATAAACACACACAACCACATAACACACACACACACACACACAGCAGACACACACAGAGAAGCTCATGCACACAAACTAAGTCATTTAGTACAGTTGTGTGTGTGTGTGTGTGTGTGTGTGTGTGTGTGTGTGTGTGTGTGTGTGTGTGTGTGTGTGTGTATAGTAGCGTATGTGAGAATCAATGCATACAGTAGTGTGTGTGATGATAAAGACTCACAGTAGTGTGAGTGCTGGAGTGTATACAGTGAAACAGGAACTGAAGTGTGTGTGTGTGTGTGTGTGTTGTCTGTAAGGCACGTGATTTAAGGACGGGCTGAAATGAAGATGCTTCCTGTCACGCGACCACATTTCACTCAAATAACAGCAGCGCCACAAATCACAAACATCAGAGCGTCTGATACTGCAACAAGAACAAAGCCTGAGCACACACACACACACACACACACACACACACACACACACACACGCACACACACACACACACACACACACACACACACACACACACACACACACACACACACACACACACAGTAATTAGAAAGGTCTGATTGCAATGAAGTAAATGACAGTTTATTAACAGTATTTCATGTTCATATATTATATTGAGTAGAATATTAATAGAGCACTGGCTATAAAGATTATTGTGTACGAAGTCATTTCAACTCTATAATATACATTTTTAATTGTGTGTATGTGTGATCCTTGTATTTATCACATTATGGGCACCAAATGTCCCCACAAGTATAGTAATATCAGTTGCTTTTATGGTTGTGTGTGTGTGTGATCCTGGTACTTATCACATTATGAGGACCAAATGTCCCCAAAAGTATAGTAACGTCAGATTATTTTTATTTTTTTGATCGTGGGTGTATGTGCAATCCTGGTATTCATCACATTATGGGGACCAAATATACCCACAAGTATAGTAATAACATTTTTTTGCTTTTATGATTGCGTGTGTGTGATCCTGGTATTTATCACATTATGAGGACCAAATGTCCCCAAAAGTATAGTAAAGTCAGTTTATTTTTTTGATCGTGCGTGTATGTGCAATCCTGGTATTCATCGCATTGTGAGGACCGAATGTCCCCACAAGTATAGTAATAACATGGTTTTCTTTTTTGATTTTGTGTGTGTGTTTGTGTGTGTGTTTATGAGGTTGTGTGTATGTGTGTATGTTTATGAGAGTGTCTGTGCGTGTCTGTGGTTATGAGTATGTATGTGTGTGTGTGTGTGTGTTTGTTTGTGTGTGTTTACGAGTGTGTATGTGTGTTTACGTAGTTGTGAGTGTTTATGTGTTTGTGTCTGTCTGCTGTGTGAGTATGTGTGTTTTTGAGGTTATGTGCGTTTATGAGTATGTGTGTGTGTGTGTGTTTGTGTATGTGTGCTGTGTTTATATGCGTGTTTGTGTACTTGTGTACATGTGTGTGTGTGTGTGTTTGTGAGTATGTCTGTTTGTGTTTAGGTAAGTGTGTTTGTTTATGAGAGTGTGTGTGTGCATGAGTGTGTATGTATGTGTTTATGAGTGTATGTTTGTGTGTGTTTCTGCTGTGTGTTTATGAATGTGTTTGTCTCTGCTGTGTGTGTGTGTGTGTGTGTGTGTGTGTGTGTGTGTGTGTGTGTGTGTGTGTGTGTGTGTGTGTGCGTGCGTGTGTGTGTGTGTGTGTGTGTCTGTGTCTGTGTGTTTATGAATGTGTTTGTGACTGCTGTGTGTGCATGAGCTGTTTATGGGTGTGTGTGTTTATGAGTGTGTGTGTGTGTGAGTATCTTTGTGTCTGCTTTGTGTATATGAATGTGTTTGTCTCCACTGTATGTAAGACTGTGTGTGTTTGTGGGTCTGCTATAAGTGTTTTTGTGTGTGTGAAGTTCAGCACAAGTGTTCTTGGGTCTGCGGCTTGTCCTGCAGAAAAGTAACACTTGAGCTCAGAAACTCACAGTTCTCACCAGAACGCTGAAAATAACTCTCATCACAGAAAGGAGAAAGAGTAGACACACACACACACACACACACACACACACACACACACACACACACAATGACGATTATACAGCACAGTTACAGATGTACTGCACACTCATAACACTACACTGTCAGGCTGCTGCTATAGCGCATATACAAGGCTTTGGTTGTGTTCATGGTTGTTTCTACGGCATTGCTGTGGTGTTCTTTGATGTTTCCAACTGTTTAGGCCATTGCTGGGGTGTTCCAAGATGTCTCTGACTGTTTCTAAGGCGACTGTAGTCTAGGGCATTACTGGGGTGTTAATTTATTTTTCAGACTGCTTCTAAAGCCTTACTGGGGTGTTCTTGGCTGTTTCCAAGTGTTTCTAGGGCGTTGCTAGGGTGTTCTTGGATGGTTCCAGTGGTTTCTATAGCGTTGCTAGGACTGTTCTTGGACGTTTTTGATTGTTTCTATGGCAGCTGTTTCTAGGGCATTTCTAGGGCACACAATGAAGATTATACAGCACAGTTACAGATGTACTGCACACTCATCACACTACACTGCACACTCATCACACTACACTGCACACTCATCACACTACACTGCACACTCATCACACTACACTGCACACTCATCACACTACACTGCACACTCATCACACTACACTATACATAATTTAGGGTGTTGATGTGGTGTTCTTGGTTGTGTTTGACTGTTTTAGGGTGTTGATGTGGTGTTCTTGGATGTGTTTGACTGTTTTAGGGTGTTGCTGTGGTGTTCTTGGTTGTGTTTGACTGTTTTAGGGTGTTGCTGTGGTGTTCTTGGATGTGTTTGACTGTTTTGGGGTGTTGATGTGGTGTTCTTGGATGTGTTTGACTGTTTTAGGGTGTAGGTGCCGTGTTCTTGGTTGTGTTTGACTGTTGAGGGTGTTGATGTGGTGTTCTTGGTTGTGTTTGACTGTTTAGGGTGTTGCTGTGGTGTTCTTGGATGTGTTTGACTGTTTTAGGGTGTTGCTGTGGTGTTCTTGGTTGTGTTTGACCGTTTTAGGGTGTTGCTGTGGTGTTCTTGGTTGTGTTTGACTGTTTTAGGGTGTAGGTGCGGTGTTCTTGGTTGTGTTTGACTGTTTTAGGGTGTTGATGTGGTGTTCTTGGTTGTGTTTGACTGTTTTAGGGTGTTGATGTGGTGTTCTTGGTTGTGTTTGACTGTTTTAGGGTGTTGCTGTGGTGTTCTTGGTTGTGTTTGACTGTTTAGGGTGTTGATGTGGTGTTCTTGGATGTGTTTGACTGTTTTAGGGTGTTGCTGTGGTGTTCTTGGTTGTGTTTGACCGTTTTAGGGTGTTGCTGTGGTGTTCTTGGTTGTGTTTGACTGTTTTAGGGTGTTGATGTGGTGTTCTTGGTTGTGTTTGACTGTTTTAGGGTGTTGCTGTGGTGTTCTTGGTTGTGTTTGACGGTTTAGGGTGTTGCTGTGGTGTTCTTGGATGTGTTTGACTGTTTTAGGGTGTTGCTGTGGTGTTCTTGGTTGTGTTTGACTGTTTAGGGTGTTGCTGTGGTGTTCTTGGATGTGTTTGACTGTTTTAGGGTGTTGATGTAGTGTTCTTGGTTGTGTTTGACTGTTTAGGGTGTTGCTGTGGTGTTCTTGGATGTGTTTGACTGTTTTAGGGTGTTGCTGTGGTGTTCTTGGTTGTGTTTGACTGTTTTAGGGTGTTGCTGTGGTGTTCTTGGATGTGTTTGACTGTTTTAGGGTGTTGATGTGGTGTTCTTGGTTGTGTTTGACTGTTTTAGGGTGTTGATGTGGTGTTCTTGGATGTGTTTGACTGTTTTAGGGTGTTGCTGTGGTGTTCTTGGTTGTGTTTGACTGTTTTAGGGTGTTGCTGTGGTGTTCTTGGTTGTGTTTGACTGTTTTAGGGTGTTGCTGTGGTGTTCTTGGATGTGTTTGACTGTTTTAGGGTGTTGATGTGGTGTTCTTGGATGTGTTTGACTGTTTTAGGGTGTAGGTGCCGTGTTCTTGGTTGTGTTTGACTGTTTAGGGTGTTGATGTGGTGTTCTTGGTTGTGTTTGACTGTTTAGGGTGTTGCTGTGGTGTTCTTGGATGTGTTTGACTGTTTTAGGGTGTTGCTGTGGTGTTCTTGGTTGTGTTTGACCGTTTTAGGGTGTTGCTGTGGTGTTCTTGGTTGTGTTTGACTGTTTTAGGGTTTTGCTGTGGTGTTCTTGGATGTGTTTGACTGTTTTAGGGTGTAGGTGCGGTGTTCTTGGTTGTGTTTGACTGTTTAGGGTGTTGATGTGGTGTTCTTGGTTGTGTTTGACTGTTTAGGGTGTTGCTGTGGTGTTCTTGGTTGTGTTTGACCGTTTTAGGGTGTTGCTGTGGTGTTCTTGGATGTGTTTGACTGTTTTAGGGTGTAGGTGCGGTGTTCTTGGTTGTATTTGACTGTTTTAGGGTGTTGATGTGGTGTTCTTGGCTGTGTTTGACTGTTTAGGGTGTTGCTGTGGTGTTCTTGGATGTGTTTGACTGTTTAGGGTGTTGCTGTGGTGTTCTTGGATGTGTTTGACTGTTTTAGGGTGTTGATGTGGTGTTCTTGGTTGTGTTTGACTGTTTTAGGGTGTTGCTGTGGTGTTCTTGGATGTGTTTGACTGTTTTAGGGTGTTGCTGTGGTGTTCTTGGATGTGTTTGACTGTTTTAGGGTGTTGATGTGGTGTTCTTGGTTGTGTTTGACTGTTTTAGGGTGTTGCTGTGGTGTTCTTGGATGTGTTTGACTGTTTTAGGGTGTTGCTGTGGTGTTCTTGGATGTGTTTGACTGTTTTAGGGTGTTGATGTGGTGTTCTTGGATGTGTTTGACTGTTTTAGGGTGTTGCTGTGGTGTTCTTGGATGTGTTTGACTGTTTTAGGGTGTAGATGTGGTGTTCTTGGTTGTGTTTGACTGTTTTAGGGTGTTGCTGTGGTGTTCTTGGATGTGTTTGACGGTTTAGGGTGTTGATGTGGTGTTCTTGGTTGTATTTGACTGTTTTAGGGTGTTGATGTGGTGTTCTTGGCTGTGTTTGACTGTTTAGGGTGTTGCTGTGGTGTTCTTGGATGTGTTTGACTGTTTTAGGGTGTTGCTGTGGTGTTCTTGGATGTGTTTGACTGTTTTAGGGTGTTGATGTGGTGTTCTTGGTTGTGTTTGACTGTTTTAGGGTGTTGCTGTGGTGTTCTTGGATGTGTTTGACTGTTTTAGGGTGTTGCTGTGGTGTTCTTGGATGTGTTTGACTGTTTTAGGGTGTTGCTGTGGTGTTCTTGGATGTGTTTGACTGTTTTAGGGTGTTGATGTGGTGTTCTTGGTTGTGTTTGACTGTTTTAGGGTGTTGCTGTGGTGTTCTTGGATGTGTTTGACTGTTTTAGGGTGTTGATGTGGTGTTCTTGGATGTGTTTGACTGTTTTAGGGTGTTGATGTGGTGTTCTTGAATGTGTTTGACTGTTTTAGGGTGTTGCTGTGGTGTTCTTGGATGTGTTTGACTGTTTTAGGGTGTAGGTGCGGTGTTCTTGGTTGTGTTTGACTGTTTTAGGGTGTTGATGTGGTGTTCTTGGTTGTGTTTGACTGTTTTAGGGTGTTGATGTGGTGTTTTTGGTTGTTTCTTGGGTGTTGCTGGGTTGTTCTTGTGCAGCTAATGTTGTAGTGTTCTTGTTTGCTGCTCAAGGTTTCTATTTTCTATGATGTTTCCATCCAGTTTCTAGTGTGTTCAGGATGGTTGCTAGAGTGCTGCAGTTTCTTACAGTCTAAGATGAAATGAGTTTTGGCCAGTAGGTGGAGAATTGTTCTAATCACAGTGAGCACTAGTAACCGTGACTTTATAAGATTATGTCAGTAGTAGAAGTGTTTTCTGTTCGTGTGAGTGAGTGTGTGTGTGTGTTTGTGTGTCGGTTCAGCCCCTGCTGCCCGTGTCCCTCTCTGGCACTGGTGTGTTGGCACTGAGGCAGCAGGCGCCCCATGGTCCGCCTGGCGTCTCCGCGGGCCCTCAGGGCTTGGTCAGCACCCGGGTGGGAGAACTTCCAGTCCCCGAGGAGGCGGCAGGGGGGGACCATTGCTCCCTGGGGAGACAGCAGAGAGCCAGAGTCCAGCGCAAGACAAACCCATCTGCCCCAGAGAGCATGCCCACCACATAGACACACACACACACACACACACACACAATGCCACCACAGAAACAACCAACTGCTGTCCTACGCAACCATCTCATTAGTTTAACTGTATATGAAGGTTGTTCAGATGAAGCAACTACAGATATATGGAACGCTTAAAACAAGCTAAATGTCAAAAAGAAAAACTAGATTACTTCACATACCCCATGGGCAAAATATTGAGCTGGTTTTTAAGAAAAAACTCACTTAATTTGTCTCTTTATTTCTTAAAACAATGCGATATGCTTTTGCTTGTCTAGAAAATACTTCTCAAATTAAATAGTTGGACAAGAAACAAGACAATCGATGTAAGAGAAGCAGTGTATACCCAATATTACTTCTGCTGTTTAATGCCTGAGCAGGACAACTGGTGCATCTATTTATGGAATTTATTATTGTTGTTTTAAATATTATTAAAATGTTTAAGATATTTGGACTAGAAACAGGATGAAAGCTCAAAGTAAGTGTCTGTCAGTGTACGTCAGATACAGTTAAGCTGAATCTAGAGAGCAGCAGATCAGGACTCGCTGACTAAAAGTGAAACACGACACGGGATCGCCAAAGCGACACTGTGTGTGTGTGTTTGTGTGGGAAGGTGTCACCTCGGGGGCTTCCGTCTAATTTGGTGTCCTTCACCGCCAACACAAGACATCATTTACCAGACTTTATCTGTGCAGAAAAACCCTAAAATGACATACAAAGCCTTACAACTTTCTGCACACCGGCCTCATTTAAATGCAAAAGTACGTCACTTTATTGGACTAAACCGCTGCCGTAGTCAGCTGTTTTGTTCTCTGCTCTTTGCTTACTTCCATGTGTTGGACACAAGAGTGTCCTGTATGTCAATTCTGACCAACCGATATGCAGTTCAGGAAATCAGTCTAGCCACAGACTGATGTTGATATGTTACTCCTCACATAAATTGCTCTGGGGTTACTATGCAGTTGCTATAGATTTGTTTTGTGGTTGCTAGGGTGTTTGTGTAATAGGAGAATGCATATAAGTTCTGGGAGGTTTATAGGACATTGCTATGTCGTTGCTAGGGTGTTCTGTGTTGTTATTAGGGCACTGAGTAATTACCATTGTTTTTTGCTTGGTTGCTAAGGTGTTGCATTCTATTCAGTTGCTAGGAAACTGATGTACTGTTGGTAGGGTATTGTTTTGTGGTTGCTATGGAATTACTTTAGGGTTGCTATGGTGTTCTGGGTGGTTAATAGGACATTGTGGTGTCGTTGCTAGGGTGTTCTGTGTTGTTACTAGGGCACTGAGCAGTTACCATTGTTTTTTGCTTGGTTGCTAAGGTGTTGCAGTTGCTAGGATACTGATGTACAGTTGATAGGGCATTGTTTTATGGTTGCTATGGTATTTGAAGTGATAAATGATTGTTCCTTTGTAGTTGCTAGGATACTGCTAGGGTGTTTTGTTTGGTTGTGTGTTTGGAACACTGCTCACTGCTCATGGCCAGGGTCCCTTGGTTGTTAAGGTGTTGCTATGTGGGTGCTATACTGTTCTGGCTGGTAACTAGGGAATTGCCATAGGGTTGCTATAGTGTTCTGGGTGGTTGCTAGGATTTTGCTATGCAGTTGCTATGGGATTGGCTTGGGGTTGCTAGGGTGCTTGTGTAATAGGAGAGTGCTAAGAAATTATGGGTGTTTAATATGACACTGCCATGTCGTTGCTAGGGTATTCCGTGTTGTTACTAGGGCACTGAGCAGTTACCATAGTTTTTTGCTTGGTTGCTAAGGTGTTGCATTATATGCAGTTGCTAGGTACAGTTGGTTAGTGTTTTGTGGTTGCTATGGTATTTGAAGTGATAAATGAGTGTCTCCTTGTAGTTGCTAAGATGTACTGCTAGGGTGTTCCGGCTGGTTGCTAGGACACTGGGCAGTTGCCTAGGTCCTTAGCCTGGTTGTTAAGGTGTTGCTATGTAAGTGTGCTGGCAGGTAACTTTGAAATTGCTCTGGGGTTGCTAGGGTGTTCTGGGTGGTTGTTAGGATTTTGCTATGCAGTTGCTATGGCCTAGGATTGTGGTTGCTAGGGTGCTGTTTGGGTAATAGAAAGTGCTAGGAAGTTCTGGGTGGGTAATAGGACATTGCTATGTTGTTGCTAGAAAGTTCTGTGTTGTTACTAGGGTACTTAGCAAGTTGCCACTGTTTTTTTGCATGGTTGCTAAGGTATGCATTATATGCAGTTGCTAGGATACTGATGTACAGTGGGTAGGGTATTGTTTTGTAGTTGCTAGGACACTGCTAGTGTGAAATGGTTGGATGCTAGGACACTGCACATGGCCAGGGTCGATTCATTGGCTGGTTGTCAAGGTGTTGCTATGTGAGTGCTATATTGTTCTTACTGGTAACTTTGCAATTGCTCTGATGTTGCAATGGGGTTTTGGGTGGTTGTTAGGATTTTGCTACACAGTTGCTATGGCAGTGGTTTGTGGTTGCTAGGGCGTTTGGGTGACGAGAGAGTGTAAGTTTAGTGTGATTAATAGGAAATTGCTATATGGTTGCTAGGATGTTTTGTGTTGTTAATAGAACACAGGGCAGTTGCTAAGGAGCTTTGTTTGGTTGCTAAGGTGTTGCATTCTATGCATTTTCTAGGATCCTGTCATTCAGTTGTAAGAGTATTGTTTTGTGGTTGCTGTGATAGACGAGTGTTCGCTTGTAGTTGCTAGGACACTGCTAGGGTGCTCTAGGTGGTTGCTAGGATGTTGCTATGCATTTGGTTGGATGTTTTCACATGGTTGTTAGGAAATATGCCGTTATGGTGTTATAGGCAATTTCTTAGAGGTTGCTAAGGTGGTTGCTATGGTGATAGAACAGGTTGTTGTAGTTGCTAGGATGCTTCTTGTGTGTTCTGGGTGGTTGTTGCTATGCAGTTGCTAGGGCATTGATTTGCTATTGCTAAAGTGTTCTCTGTGATTGCAAAGGACGTTATCACTGCTATGTGGTTGCTAGGGTGGTGTGAGTGGTTGCTAAGGCATGTTATGCATTTACTACATTTTTGGCTGGTTGTTTGGCAATGCCATGTGGTTGCTAAGCTATTCCAGGTGGTTGCTAGGGAGTTGATTTGGATTTGGTAGGGATTTTACGCTGGTTGCTAGGCGAATTTCTACAGTTGCTGAGGTGTTCAGGGTGGATCCACACCTCTCTGTACTCGAGAGCCTTCGGGATGCTTATAAAACTGAGCATCCTCATTTTGATAGTCTGTGGTTGGATGACTGCATTGTGCAATATAATCTAATCATCGTGTCAGTCAGGTTTATATGGAGGTGCGACAGAGAAAGAGGAACAGCGAACAAGAAGTGAGTCTCGAGCGGCTCGACTGTGACTTTAACAGAACCAGAGATCAGAGCAGTTACAGGCCCTCCAACACACTGCGATATTAAGAGAGAGTGAAAAACCACAACACACTCTCTCACCCTCATTCTGTTTCACCCAAACCGGCTATAAACTGAAATCTCATTCAGACGCTGCACAAATAGACTCATATATTTATATATACATGTATCTGTTGACACGCTAAAAGCTCCCCAAAATATCACCTGAAACTCACAGTACAAAACCAGCACACTCGAAGAGGACACGCGTGGAGAGAACGCACAAATGTA
>NC_133194.1:1072500-1120000 GCF_049306965.1 Danio rerio | reverse complement strand
TTTTTATAATATTTCCCAAATGATGTTTAACAGATTCAAGAATTGTTCACAGTATTTCCTCTAATATTTGTTCTTCTGGAGAAAGTCTGATTTGTTTTATTTTGGCTAGAATAAAAGCAGTTTTTAATTGTTTAAAGGCATTTTAAGGTCAATATTATTCACCCTTTCAGCAATATTAGTGTTGGATTGTCTCCAATACAAACCACTGTTATACAATGACTTGCCTAATTACCCTAACTTTACCCTAATTACCCTAGTGAAGCCTTTACATGTCACTTTAAGCTGAACACTAGTGTCTTGAAGAATATCTAGAGTCTACATTTACATTTAGTTTTCTAATATTATGTGCTGTCGTCATGGCAAGGAAAAAATAAATCAGTTATAGAAAATTAGTTATTAAGACCGGCCACTTTATTAGGTACACCTTACTTGTACCAGGTTGGACCCTTTTGCCTTCAGAACTGCCTGAATCCTTGGTGGCGTAGATTCATCAAGCTACTGGAAATATTCCTCAGAGATTTGCTCCATATTGACATGATAGCATCACACAGTTGCTGCAGATTTGTTTGCTGCACATCCATGATGCCAATCTCCCGTTCCACCACATCCCAAAGCTGCTCTATTGGATTGAGCTCTGGGGACTGTGGAGGCCATTTGAGTACAGTGAACTCATCGTCATGTTCAAGAAACCAGTCTGAGATGATTGAGCTTTATGATTCTTACTTTCCTGCTGCCATCAGAAGATGGAGACACTGTGCTCATAAAGGGATGGACATGGTCAGCAGCAATACTCAGGTAGGCTGTGGCGTTGATGCTCAATTGGTACTAATGGACACAAAGAAAATCTCCCCCACACCATTACACCACCACCACCAGCCTGAACCGCTGATACAAGGCAGGATGATCCATGCTTTCATGTTGTTGAGGCCAAATTGTGAGCTGAGCATCCGAATGTGTCAGCAGAAATGGAGACTCATCAGAGCAGCAACGTTTCTCCAATCTTCTATTGTCCAGTTTTGGTGAGTCTGTGTGAATTGTAGCCTCAGTTTCCTGTTCTTAGCTGACAGGAGCGGCACCCGGTGTGCTCTTCTGCTGCTGTAGCCCATCTGCCTCAAGGTTGGACGTGTTGTGTGTTCAGAGATGCTCTTCTGCAGAGCTCGGTTGTAGCGAGTGCTTATTTGAGTTACTGTTGCCTTTCTATCAGCTGGAACCAGTCTGGCCATTCTCCTTTGACCATCATCAAGGCATTTGCGCCCACAGAACTGCCGCTCACTGGAGATTTCCTCTTTGTCGGAGCATTCTCTGTAAACCCTAGAGATGGTTGTGCGTGAAAATCCCAGTAGATCAGCAGTTTCTGAAATACTCAGAGCAGCCCGTCTGGCAGCAACAACCATGCCACGTTCAAAGTCTCTTAAATCCCCTTTCTTCCCCATTCTGATGCTCACTTTGAACTGCAGCAGATCCTCTTGACCATGTCTACATGCCTAAATGCAGTGAGCTGCTGCCATGTGATTGGCTGATTAGAAATTTCCTTTAACAAGCAGTTGGAGAGGTGTACCTAATAAAGTGGCCGGTGAGTGAGTGTGTGTATATACAGTATATATATGTGCTACCATATAACATGTTGAAAACCTTCAGACAGCAAAAGAAGATAATCTACATGTGCAGAATATAGAACAGAAACATCTGTTATAGATATGAAATCTTTAAAATGAGTCTTTTTTGTAAAAACACAGAGAAAGAAGAGCTGAGAGGACGAGGAGATGAATGTGATCTCTCATGCTCTGGTGATGTTTGTGGTTTTGTGTGTGTGTGTGTGTGTGTGTGTTTCACAGATTCAGGGAAACCAGAGGTGAGAAGGCCAGGTCAGGCTCCAGCTCGACTCTGAGCCTGTGCGTGCGTGTGTGTGTGCGTGTGTGTGTGTGTGTGTGTGTGTGTGTGTGTCTCATTTGGAGAATCTCATTCGCAGCTCAACATTCAAGGGAGAAGAAATCGAACCTGTCAGAGCCTTCAGGCAGAACACAGCGAGGTGTGGAAGAATTCAGCTCAAGACGGATCCCACACACACACACACACACACACACACACACACAAGCAAAATCATGCGCTCCTTACACACAAACACACACAAACACACAAGCAAAATCATGCGCTCCTTACACACAAACACACACACACACACACAAAGTCATGCACTCCTCACACACACACACATGCATATACAAACACACAACACACACACACACACACACACATACACAGGTAAAATCATGCGCTCCTTACACAAAAACACACACACACACAAAGTCATGCACTCCTTACACACAAACACACACAAACACACACACACACAAGCAAAATCATGCGCTCCTTACACACAAACACACACACACACACACAAAGTCATGCACTCCTCACACACACACACATGCATATACAAACACACAACACACACACACACACACACAAAGTCATGCACTCCTCACAAACACACACACATGCATATACAAACACACAACACACACACACAAACACACACACAAAAACACACTCAAAGTCATGCACTCCTCACACACACACACACACACACACACACACACACACACACACACACATGCATATACAAACACACAACACACACATACACAAACACACTCAAAGTCATGCACTCCTCACACACACACACACACACACATGCATATACAAACACACAACACACACACACACAAACACACTCAAAGTCATGCACTCCTCACACGCACACGCGCGCACACACACACACACACACACACACACATCTCTGACTTTACACCAGATCAAACGTCACTAATCACCGCGGTGACACTCCGACAACAGTAATCATCGTTATTGGCCGGCACATGTGTCACATGACCTATAATCATCCTCATCATTATCATCATCATCATCATCATCACCAAACGAGGGTCAGAACGCCAGAAGATCTCTCTGACCTTTCAGCCTCACGGTGAACGTGTGCGAGTGTTAAAATCAGAGGCTGAGCGATTACGCCAGTCAACGTCAGCTTCAGTGCTCCACCGCTGGAGTCATCGCTCACCACGCTGACACACACACACACACACACACACACACACACACACACACACACACACCGCCTGCTGGAGGGAGGATCTGCAACTGTACACCACTGGAGGAGATCACATATTCCAGAGGAAGAGCTGGATTACTGGAAAACATCCGACTTGATTTAAATGGCGACACGCTGGCTCAGTGGTCAGCACTGAGAAGAAGGTCGCTGGTTTGAGTCTCGGCTGGGTCAGTTGGTGTTTCTGTGTGGAGTTTGCATGTTCTCCCCGTGTTGGCGTGGGTTTCCTCCGGGTGCCATAGCGTATGAGTGTATGTGAATGAGTGTGTATGAGTGTTTCCCAGTACTGGGTTGCAGCTGGAAGGGCATCCACTGCGTAAAACATATGCTGGAACAGTTGGCGGTTCATTCCGCTGTGGCGACCCCTGATAAAAAATGGACTAATAATTTATTCATTCATTTTCTTTTCGGCCTAGCCTCTTTATTCTTAAAGGGGTCGCCACAGCGGAATGAACCACCAACTATTCCAGCATATGTTTTACGCAGCGGATGCCCATTGCTGGAAAACAACCATACACATTCTTTCACAAACAAACACACACACATGCATATACAAACACACATACACACACACACATATATACACACACATACATTTACAAACTTACATACACACAAACAGAGGCAGAGTCATGGACTCCACCCACACACACACACACACACACACATATATGCATATACAACCAAGCAACATACATGCACACATGCACATACACACACACGACCTGGCAAAATCAAGCACTACTCACACACATACACAAAGACAAACAGATGTATATACAATCACACATCACACACATACACAGTCGTCACAGCGGAATGAACCGCCAACTTATCCAGCACATGTTTTACGCAGTGGATGCCATTCCATCTGCAACCCAGTACTGGGACACACCCATACACATTTTTTCTCTCTCACACACATAGACATGCATATACACGCACACACACACATACTGTATGCATATACAGGTACAACCAAACAACACACACACACACACACACACACACACACACACACACACACTGGCGAAGTCAAGCACTACTCACACAGGCACACATAAACAAACAGATGCATATACAATCACACAACACACACATACTCACACAGTCGTCACAGCGGAATGAACCGCCAACTTATCCAGCAAATGTTTTACGCAGCGGATGCCCTTTCAGCTGCAACCCAGTACTGGGAAATACCCATACACACTCATTCACACATTCACACACACACACACACACACACACACACACACACACTACAGCCAACTTAGTTGATCAGTTCCCCTATAGCGCATGTGTTTGGACTGTGGGGGAAACCGGAGCACCCAGAGGAAACCCACGCCAACACGGGGAGAACATGCAAACTCCACTCAGAAACGTCATATGACTCAGCCGGGACTCGAACCAGGGACTTTCTTGCGGTGAGGTGATAGTGCTAACCACCGTGCCGCCCTGTATTATTAAATGCATTACACTGAATTTAAAATTGTATGTTTTATTTTATGTTTTACAAAAATTAAATGTTGTACAATTAATAAAAAAAAAGACAAACATACATGCAATCATATCAACAAATCAAAAACATCTCCTGCAATAGTTTGTCGTGTAGATGTAGAATAAATCTGCTCTGTCTGACATCTGCTCTGAACGCAGGTGATCTGAGCGCATGTAAAGCCCTAAATCTGCTTGTACACTGAATTAGACTCTGACTGTGAAGAGTGAGGGTGTGTTGAAGAGATCTGGGAAAGTCTGAAAACACAAGACAGGTTCCAGAGGTTCACACACACACACACACACACACACACACACACACACACACATGCACTGGGCATCAGCTTCAGTGGAAAATGTAATATCAGCGGGTGGGTTTGGTCACAGCGTGCTCTATATTATTGCGTTAGGCAGGGATTCTGGCTAAGACACACACACACAGGCACTGCAGTGACATCATGCACTCACACACACACACTTACACACACACACATGCGAAGGGTCTCCCACAGACCTGGCAGATAAAAGCATAACAAAGTTAAAGTGTTACCTGCCTCTCCACCTAAGACGAGTCCCGCTGCCAAACACACAGATCAAGCCCATGCCAAACACCACACACACACCTGATGTACAGCACAACACTGAGAGTACAGCGTTACACCACACACACACACCTGATGTACAGCACAACACTGAGAGTACAGCGTTACACCACACACACACACCTGATGTACAGCACAACACTGAGAGTACAGCGTTACACCACACACACACCTGATGTACAGCACAACACTGAGAGTACAGCGTTACACCACACACACACACACACACACACACACACACACACACCTGATGTACAGCACAACACTGAGAGTACAGCGTTACACCACACACACACACACACACACACCTGATGTACAGCACAACACTGAGAGTACAGCGTTACACCACACACACACACACACACACACCTGATGTACAGCACAACACTGAGAGTACAGCGTTACACCACACACACACCTGATGTACAGCACAACACTGAGAGTACAGCGTTACACCACACACACACACACACACACACACCTGATATACAGCACAACACTGAGAGTACAGCGTTACACAACACACACACACACCTGATGTACAGCACAACACTGAGAGTACAGCGTTACACCACACACACACACACACACACACACACACCTGATGTACAGCACAACACTGAGAGTACAGCGTTACACAACACACACACACACCTGATGTACAGCACAACACTGAGAGTACAGCGTTACACCACACACACACACACACACACACACCTGATGTACAGCACAACACTGAGAGTACAGCGTTACACCACACACACACACACACACACACACACACCTGATATACAGCACAACACTGAGAGTACAGCGTTACACAACACACACACACCTGATGTACAGCACAACACTGAGAGTACAGCGTTACACCACACACACACACACACACACACCTGATATACAGCACAACACTGAGAGTACAGCGTTACACAACACACACACACACCTGATGTACAGCACAACACTGAGAGTACAGCGTTACACCACACACATACACACACACACACACCTGATGTACAGCACAACACTGAGAGTACAGCGTTACACCACACACACACACACACACACACACACACCTGATATACAGCACAACACTGAGAGTACAGCGTTACACCACACACACACCTGATGTACAGCCCAACACTGAGAGTACAGCGTTACACAACACACACACACCTGATGTACAGCACAACACTGAGAGTACAGCGTTACACCACACACACACACACACCTGATGTACAGCACAACACTGAGAGTACAGCGTTACACCACACACACACACACCTGATGTACAGCGCAACACTGAGAGTACAGCGTTACACCACACACACACACCTGATGTACAGCACAACACTGAGAGTACAGCGTTACACCACACACACACACACACACACACACACACCTGATATACAGCACAACACTGAGAGTACAGCGTTACACCACACACACACACACACACACACCTGATGTACAGCACAACACTGAGTACAGCGTTACACAACACAAAGACACACACACGCACACACACACACACACACACACACACACACACACTGCAGTGTGTATTGTAGTACATTAATATTGTGAATATTTATGAAATCTTTGATGCAATCTTGGAAGATCAAAAACATTTCAGGTGACCTGTCCAGATCTCTTCACACACACACACACACACACACTTGTGCCACACACACACACACTTGTGCCACACACACACACACGCATGCGAGGGCAATAATGATGGACCAGATGGGGTTTTTGAGCGAGCGGTTTAGATGAGCTGCAGGAGGCTCATGAAGGACACACGCACACACACACACACACACACACACACACACACACACACACACACACACACACACACACACACCGCTGACTCACTAAAGTAGCAACAAACTGTCCTCTGGGTTCATAGAAAACTGATTTTAATCAGCCAAGTGTTAAAATATGACTTCTCAGTGTGTTTGCGCATGAAAATGAGTGTATAAGTGTGTGTGTGTGTGTGTGCAAGTGCGTTTGTGTGTGTCTATTTGTGGAGGTCAAAGGTTTCTGTGGGTCCTGCTGGAGTGTAAATGTGCCATTAAAGCTTCTGTGTGAGAGGCAGAGTACATTTATAATGACCTACACTCATAATCTGAGGCTTTTTCAGTAAATAAGTTTATTATTTATTCATTAATTTTCTTTTGGCTTATTCTCCATTTCAGGGGTCGCCACCGCAGAATGAACCACCAACTATTCCAGCACATGTTTTACACAGCGGATGCTCTTCCAGCTACAAATAGCACTGGGAAACACCCACACACACTCATTCAGCCACACACTCATACACGATGGCCAGTTTAGTCGATCAGTTCCCCTATACCGCATGTGTTTGGACTGTGGGGGAAACCAGAGCACCCGGAGGAAACCCACGTCAACATGGGGAGAACATGCAAACTCCACACAGAAACACCAACTGACCCAGCCGGGACTCTAAAAACTGTTCTTCTTGCTGTGAGGTAACAGTGCTAACCACTGAGCTGTCATGTCACTCAATTTTATTATAATATTATATGCTTTTAACAATTGTATTTTTGGTTGGTTAGTTAGTTAACTCTGTGTGTGTTTGTCATATTTATTGTAGTGTGTGTGTGTGTGTGTGTGTGTGTGTGTGTGTGTGTGTGTGTGTGTGTTATTATATATTTTGCATAAACATTACTGTTAATATTAATTATAATTTAATATTCTTTTATTTATTTATTGTAATTTTTAGTAATGTGTTTTTAAATATTACCATTAAGGTTTATTTCAATTTCATGTTTTTTTTTCCGTTTTTTAATTATTAATTTAAAATAATTTAACACTTATTGTTCTATGTAGCTTAATATATACATTTCATCTAAATTGTTTTTTTAATTATTATTATTAACACCCAATAAATAATTTGAGCGCTTTAACATTTTCAATTCAGTTATTTACAAATGCAAAATATCTAGTTTTAATTAAGTTTATATTCTTTATAAAACACTGATTAATTACAAAAGGCAATTTTTGAGTTTTCATTTAGTTTATGCACTTTATATTTTATTGTATATTTCATTTATACTTATTTATTGATAATTTCAGCTTTATTTTGATTAGCAAACGCGATTCCATCACTCATCATAGGTCAGCTGAAGTGTATTAAATTCCGCCTCAGCCAATGGTATGGGTTTGGGGGCGTGTCCTACAGTGTGTCTGGCCAATGAAGACCTTTCACAAGTTCACAATATCTTGATTTTTAAAAGCATCTGAACATTACTGGGCAACATGGTGGCTCGGTGGTTAGCACTGTGGCATCACAGTAAGAAGGTCGCTGGTTTTAGTCCCGGCTGGGTCAGTTGGTGTTTCTGTGGAGTTTGCATGTTCTCCCCATGTTGCCGTGGGTTTCCTCCAGGTGTTCCGGTTTCCCCCACAGTCCAGGGAATATAGGGGAATTAATGAACTAAATTGGCGGTCGTGTATGAGTGTGTGAATAAGTGTGTATGGGTGTTTCCCAGTACTGGGTTGCAGCTGGAAGAGCATCCGCTGTGTAAAACATATGCTGGAAAAGTTGGTGGTTCATTCCACTGTGGTGACCCCTGATGAATAAAGGGAATGAATGAACATGTCTATGTATTTATGTGTGTGTGTGTGTGTGTGTAGTATATAATCTTTGCATGACACTACAAATAAGTGAACTCCCGCTTGTGTGAGGTGTGTGTAATGCAGTGTGCATGTGTGCAGGACAGTAAATCTGACATGATTCTCTCTTCTATCTGCCGTTATCAGTCTCACACTACTGTTTTCCTCTTTCTGTGTCTTGATAACACCATCCTGGAGTTTATTCTGTCATTATTCCAGCGGATATGATTGTAGAATAATGATGCGTTTACCTTCTCGCATTCACTGCGCTCTGAGTTCACCAACTATGATGACACGCGAATGTGCAAAGGCTCAATATCAGCGGTGCGCTCGTGTTCTGCTGTACCTGTGAGGTCATTAGAAGTGTGTTTTTTCTGTGAGGTCATCAGAAGCGTCTTTCCCTCTGTGATTTTCTCAGTGTTTGGTCCCAGCGGTGACCGTCACGGATTCAGCTCACCTGCAGGGCACAAATCAAATGCATGTTTGACTTCATGAGGAGGTCTTTATGGTCTCTCACCTCTCTCTCTCTGATGTCTGAAGCCCCAGGAGCACATACACACACACACACACACACACACACACACACACACACTGAAGCCTTTGCCCCCCCGCTTAAAGGTCAACAACCCCAGAGAGAGAGAGAGAGAGAGATGGAGCTTCAACTGTAAATAAAGCTGTTTATTAAATATTTGCCTCTATAAATGTGTGTATTCTATATATTTATAGTATATTTACACAAAACTGAATGGACATTGTCCTAAAAGTACAGTATGTCATTATATTTGGCACAGTATTTTGTACATTTGCAATTTGTATTTGACATATTTTCGAGAGGGAGATAGAGATGAAGGAGCTTCAGCACTGAGTAAAGCTGTGTTTATTACACATTTGCATCTAAATGTGTGTGTATATTAAGTATTTATTGTATATTTAGACAAGACTGGCTGTATTTAAGTTGATATTGTCCTAAAAGTGCAGTATGGCACTGTGTTTTGCACTGTAATTTGTATATATTTCTCAAAGAGAGAGAGAGAAAGATGCAGACATAGGAGCTTCAATACCAAAACATGCTGTGTTTATTACATATTTGCGTTTATATCTATGTGTATTTTATATATTTATTGTATTTTTAGACAAATCTGGCTGTATTTGAATTGATATTGTCCTAAAATTGCAGTATGGCACTGTGTTTTACACTGTAATTTGTATATTTTCCTAAGAGAGAGAGAGAGAGAGATGCAGACAGAGGAGCTTCAATACCAAAACATGCTGTGTTTATTACATATTTGCGTCTGTATGTGTGTGTATCTGACATATTTATTCTATATTTAAACAAGACTGGATTTATTTGAATGGACATTGTAATAAAAGTAAAGTATGTCATTGCGTTTTACACTGTAATTTGTATATTTTTTATATTTTTTTGAAAAGAGAGAGAGAGAGAGAGAGAGAGAGAGAGGAGCTTCAATACCAAAACATGCTGTGTTTATTACATATTTCCGTCTATATGCGTGTGCATTTTATAAATATTAAGACAAGATTGACTGTATATATGGAGAAAGTACACTTTATTTTGTATATTTGAATTGTAAAGTATGTGATTGGTCTTAAAATGACACTACAGCAATGACACAATAAATAAATAAACAAATAAATAAAGATGAAGCTCTGTGTAAAAATGAAAATTATAATAAAATAATTAGATTAGAAAAGAATTAAAAACTTGATAAAAAATAAATACATTTGTACCACATTTGTAATAATCAATTAAATCATAATATAAAAATATGTTAAATATAGATTAAATAAAAATTCTGAGATATATATATATATATATATATATATATATATATATATATATATATATATATATATATATATATATACTGTATTAAATACCAAAATATTATAATGTGTCATCATAATTCATATATAAATGATTTCAATATTTTATTATTAGGTATAAATATTTCTAAAGACATAATAAAAATATGAATTTAAATAAATTTAATTAAAATAAAATAGTAAAAAAATAATTAAAAATGTTTATAAAATATTTACACTTGTGAATAACATAAAATTATAATCTCTTAATGATATAACTATATTATCAGATCAATACCGAGAAAATAACATGATTGTAATTGAGTAACTGGATCAGTAAATCTGTTGAATCTCACATAAGCACTGGTATTTGGTGGTTTCACTGTTAATAATACAATGAGTATGAAGAAAGAGGTCAAATCTTCTGTACTGAACACACACACACACACACACACACACACACACACACTTGCACAGTAATCCTCTTAATCTGTCATTAAAACACTCTTTATATGAACCGCATGACGTCCAAATGTGTTAAAGACAGTGTAAGTCCAGTGAGCATCACATCCAGCAGACCTGCGTAACGCATTATAACAGCTGCTTTCTGCCATTTAATGTATTCATAATGCTCAGATTACACTGTATAATGAGCTCTCCTGACTGAAACACACAATTCCTGCGGTACAGCTCTAAAAATACACACCTGACACCCTGCAGTGAGTCTGATAACGGTACTGATGAGCTGAACTCTGCGCAGTTTGCAGGAATAGATGTTTTAAAAAGTATATCCACCCTGGCAACCACCCAATTAAACACCCAGATCAACCTATAGCAATCATTCAAAGCTTCTCAGCAACACCTTAGGAACCACCCAAAACATCCAATCAAAATACAGAAAAATGCAGTTAACACTCAATGACTGTTAGCAACGCCCTAGCAACCACCAAAACGTCCAATTAAATACCCAAAACAATCCAGTAAACACTAAACCCTTCTTAGCAACACCATAGCAACCAGCCAAAACATCCATAACAACCTAGAAATCCCTCAAACCTTCTTAGCAACATCCTAGCAACCACATAAAACAACCAAGTAAACATCCAAAACAACAAATCAATCTTTCAAAGCTTCTTAGCAACACCCTAGCAACCTCGCAACACACCAAATTAAACATCCACAACATATCAATTACTCAACTATTCCTAGCAACACCCTAGCAACTACATAAACAACCAAATAAAAACAGAACAACAAATCAATCACTCAAATCTTCTTAGCAACACCCTAGCAACCACAGAAAACATCAAATTAAACCCCCACAGCAAACCAATCACTCAAAGCTCCTTAACAACATCCTAGCAACCACCCAAAACACTCTTTTTAATAAACCATCCTAAGCACTTTAGCAACACCCTAACAGCTTAGAATATCCTGCATTTTAGTGTGCAAATTAACAATAATAATACAATAATAATAATGATAAAAACACAGGGCGACATGGTGGTGCTGAGGGTAGCACGATCGCCTCACAGCAAGAAGGTCGCTGGTTCGAATCCCGGCTGGGTCAGTTGGTGTTTCAGTGTGGAGTTTGCGTGTTCTCCTCGTGTTGGCATGGGTTTTCTCCGGGTGCTCTGGTTTCCCCCACAGTCCAAACACATGCGCTATAGGGGAACTGATCAACTAAACTGGCCGTAGTATATGAGTGTGTGTGGGTGAATGAGTGTGTATGGGTGTTTCCCTGTACTGGGTTGCTGCTGGAAGGGCATCCAATGCATAAAACATATGCTAGATAAGTTGGCGGTTCATTCCACTGTGGTGACCCCAGATTAATAAAAGGACTAAGCCAAAGGAAAATGAATGAATGAATGAATGAATGAATGATAAATCAAGAATGTAACATGTTGTATGTTGTTATGTTTGTTACACATTATAACCGCACGGTTTGTTTATTTAAAGGCACAGGTCACCAGAAATGGAATTCAGTCATTGCTTACTTTCACTTCACTTGTGCAAACTTGATTTTTTCTTCTGCTGAACACAAAACCTTTATGGTAAAATGATAAAAAAAAAACTTCCATAGCATTTGCTTTTCCTATTAATGAAGTCAGCGGTAACAGATTCCAAACATTTTTCAAAATATCTTCTTTAGTGTTCAACAGAAGACAGAAACTGATAAAGGTTTGGACCCACTTGAGGGAGGGTAAATGGTGAGTAAATATTCATTTTTGGGTGGTTTTCTGTTTTTCTCTGTGCCCTTTAAGTGCTATTTTAAGAAGAAAACAATAACAAAAGCTTGAATCATGGGAACCTTGAGCGAGTGTTCAGAAGCTCTTTTTGCACCTCTTTGAACAAAAACAGCTGAACACTGAAGAAAAACCACAGAAACCAGTAGCCAACCTGAAACACCCATCACACATTCTGTGGAAGAACGGTCACACATGCACACTCTCTCCTTTTCTCACACACACACTGATGCACATGTATACACACACACACACACACACACACACACACACACACACACACACACTTACAGGTACACGTTTATACACACACACACACACACACACACACACACACACACACACTTACAGGTACACGTTTATACACATACACATTTATACATTTACCCCCCCCCCCCACACACACACACACCACCACATGAACATCAAAACATACACAACACACATACAAACATATACACATACACACAAATATACACACAAGCGATACAAACATATACACAAACTTACTCACACACACACACACACACACACACACATAAAAGCATGAGCATACACACAAAAATATACACAAAGACACACACACAAACATTTACACACAAACTTACACAAATATATACACATACAATCACACTAACAAACAGGCACAAACACACACACATACACAAATATACATATATACTCGCACACACACACACACACACACACACACACACACACACACACACATGCACAAAAATATATACAAACACAGAGATACACATATACACACACACACACACACACATACATACACACAAAAATACACACACACACACACACACACACACACACACAAACACACACACATTCTCTCGCTCTCTCTCGCTCTCTTACACACACACACACACACACACACACACACACACACACACACACACACACACACACACACACACACACACATATATACATACAAACACACACACACAGCCCAGAGCTGCTTTCACAGTGACTAAACACACTCGCCGACAAACACTCCTCAACAAGCACAGAGAGAGAGAGAGAGAGAGAATAATCCAAAGGAACTGGCCTGATGTCCTTCCCTGATACCTCGTTCACACCGAGACCTGATCAACATGACAAGCTGTCCCTCCACACACACACACACACGTTTATAACAGGCCTGCGTATGTATGTGTGTGTGTGTGTGTGTGTGTGTGTGTGTTGTAAGTTACGCTCTCGGTGATCTGCTGCCGTGCTGCAATCTGGCTCTGATCTCTGAGCTAAACCCTTTGACACTGAGTTTTTAATTAAAACTACATTATGATTAACCAGGCAGAAGAACCCCCACCTGTCTCTCTCTCTCTCTCTCTCTCTGTCTGTCTCTCCATCACAGCGTCTGATTCTGACTCTACATGTGTGTGTATTGTGATGAGATATTCTGAAACCCTCAATCAACAGAATGATAACTATGACCACAACAACTCTCAGACAAGCACCACACAAGAACACATCCATTATACCACAGCAACACCAGTGGAACCACTCAAAACGCTGTAGGAGATGCCCAGCAACCACCCCACAACACCATCAGCATTTTAACAATGACCCAAAACACACAGTAATAAGCCTTGTAGGCAGGCAGAGTAACGGGGTCATTTTGCACACCCTAGTCACCACCCAGAACAGCATTTTAATCTCTCAAATATTCCAGCAACAACCAAACCAAACTAACAACTTCATAAAGCACATTGGCAATACCCTAACAACCATCCAGAATACTCCTATAACTAGCAAAACAATCATAACTACCACAAAAACAACTTCACAAGCACCCAAAACACTGTAGTATACACCCACAAACTCTAGTAAACAACCAGACTACACTGTCTACACCCAGTAAACACACTATTAACCACTTAATTACCCAGAAAACTCTAACACTCACCTAGAAATCATTTAGACCACCCTAGCAACCATTCATAACATACTAGCAACCCCTGGCAGCCACCCAACACCCATAGTAACCACCAACACTAAAAACTGCCCTGTATAACCTAGTAACAAATTACTGTAGCAACACCCTTAAAACCCCTAAAAGACTCTATATTTAACAAACCACCTAAGCAATACCCTAACGACTACCCAGAATACCCCTGTAATCACCAACACCATCATACTGTAACTACATCCTAAAACAGCCTAGCAACTACCTAGAACACCCTATTAAAGTGAAGTAAGCCTTGTCAAGTATGTTTTTCCCCCATACTCGAAATAGGTCCATTGCTTTCAACCCATCTAAGTGAACTCAGGACAGCCAAGTAATCACTTAAAGTTTCTTAGCAACACCCTAGCAACCACCCAAAATACCCAATTGCATATTCAGAACAAACTAGCAATCATGCAAAGCTTAGCAAACCACCTAAAGCACCTTAGCAATATCCTAACAACCACCTATCCTAACACATATCTAAAATACAACATTAACAGCCACAAACAACCTAGCAACCACTGAAAGCTTCTTAGCAACACCCTAGCAACCACCTAAAACAACCTATTTAACAAACCACCTAATGCACTTTAGCAATACCCTAACAACCACCCAGAATACCATTGTAATCACCTAAACTTTCCTAACTACAACCTATATCAACCTAGCAACCACTTAAAACACCATATTAAACAACCATCAGAACTTAGTAACCATTCAAAGCTTCTTAGCAACACCCTACCAAAAACCAGATGCACATCATTTCATAAATAACCTTACATACCTTAAAAATACTATAGCAACTACCTAAAATACCCCTCTCATCACCCTTCTTAGCAACGCCCTAGCAACCACCCAAAATACCCTATTTAACAAATCGCCCAAAGCACATTAGCAAATAGTAATGCTGCTCAAACAACATAGCAACCATCCAGAACAACCTAGCAATTACCCAAACCAAAACAACCTATTTAACAAACCATCTATAGCAACTTAGCAATGCCCTAACAACCACCCAAAATACCATTGTAATAACCAACACCATCTTCACTACAACCTAAAACAACCTAGCAACCAATCAAAACACCCCATTTACCATCCAGAACAACCTATCAACCATTCAAAGATTCTTAGCAACACCCTAGCATCCACCAAATACACCCCAATTAATAACCAACTTAGGCACATTATCAATACCCTAACAGCTACCTAAAATACCCCATTAACCACCATGAACAGGCTACTTAGCAACACCCTAACAACAACCCAAAACACCCTATTCAACAAACCACCTAAATCACTATAACAGTAATACTCTAACAACATAGCAACCACCCGGAATGACATAGCAATCACTCAAAGCTTCTTAGCAACACCCTAGCAACCACCGAAAACCCTCAGGTCAACCAAGCAATCACTTAAAGTATCTTAACAACACCCTAGCAACAACCCAAAACACCCTATTTAACAAACCACCTAAAGCTTCTTAGCAATAACCTAACAACCACCCAGAATACCATTGTAATCACCAAAGCTATCCTAACTACAACCTAAATCAACCTAGCAACCACTCAAAACATCCAATTTAACAACCAGAACAATCTATTAATCATTTAAAGCTTCTTAGCAACACCCTAGCAACCACCAAATACACCCACTTAATAAAGCACCTTAGAAATACCGTAACAACCAAGCAGAATACCACTGCAATCACCAACAACTATCCTAACAACTACCTAAAATACCCCATTAATCACCCCAAACAACCTAGCAACCGCCAAAGGCTTCTTAGCAACACCCTAGCAACCACCCAAAACACCCCATTTAATAAACCTCATTAAGCACATTTGCAAACTGTAATGCTTAAACAACATGTAATAGCAGCCACCAAGAACAACCTAGCAATCACCCAAACCTTCTTAGCAACACCCTAGCAACCATCCAGATCACCCTAGCCCAGGTCAGAGGTCAGCAAAGTGGCAGTATTGGGGTTAAAGGTCACACTTCAGCCTCTTTAAACGCATGAAGCTACACACAGTCAGAAACTCTTGGCCAGAATGTGTATAAATAACAGGCGCACTCATATATTCATCCGCAACTAATGCTGACAGCGATGAAGACGAGAAGTGATTTGTCATCGTGCCGGTCTGAATATGCAGGAGTCAGATGAGGTTGATTATTCCGGTGAAACATTTTGCCTTGATTGCTCGCAGTCGTATTAATTAAGCAACACTGTTTTAAAAGACAAACCGCGTGACGTGTGTGTGTGTGTGTGTGTGTGTGTGTGTCCCGAAAGCCTCAGCTTTTGGAGAGACAGAGAGAGAAAACAGATGCAGCACGAGCTCCAGACTGAGGTGTGAAGAAATGCAGTCCTGGATAAGAACAGCGTTCGCGAGCTGTCTTACACTCTCTCTGACAGCAGCGCGCGCATGTGTGTGTGTGTGTGTGTGTGTTTGCCTTAAGCTACACTGGTCTCAATCAGCTACTGTTACCTGCATGAATCCATGAAAACACTGCTCTAATCAGCATCACCTGTTTCCACACACACACACACACACACTCATATTGGCCACGGTGTATATACTGCTTTTATACAAAGATCTCCACAGATATCACACAATAATAAACAGCCAGAAGACAAAAGAGCTCCAACACGGTTCTATCAAGCCTGACGTACAATATAAAGTGACCATATAATGCTCACTTTACCCTGTGTTTCGGGTTTTCAACAAATAATTCAGGGAAAACACATACACAAACACACCCAGGTCTTGCATTATATAAATCAGGGGTGTTGCTAAGCACAGCACCCCCTCCAAAAAATAAATTATATATATATATATATATATATATATATATATATATATATATATATATATATATACACACACACACACACACACACACACACACACACACACACACACACACACACACACACACACACACACACACACAGTTGAAACCAGTTTACATACACTCTAAAAAAAAGAAATATAACCTTTTTTTTAAATGTCTGATGGTAAATCATACTAAAAGTTCACTATTTTTGCTAAATGCCAGAATAATAAGATAATTTTTTTTTGTTTTTTTTAGATTTTTATAAATTTCTAGACAGTGAAAAGTTTACACACTTTCCCTTGGTATTTTTTAGCTTTGCTTTTAAACTGTATGACTTTGGTCAAATGTTTTGGGTCTCCATCCACAAGCTTCTCACTATAGTTTGCAGGGATTTTGCACTGTGGCCTCACAGCAAGAACGTCACTGGTTTGAGTCCCCGCTGGGTCAATTGGTGTTTCTGTGTAGAGTCTCCCTGTATAGGCGTGGGTTTCCCCCACAATCCAAACACATGCGCTATAGGGCAATTGATGAACTAAATTGGCTGTAGCGTATGAGTATGTGTGTGAATGAGTGTGTATGGGTGTTTCCCAGTCATGGGTTGCAGCTGGAAGGGCATGCGCTGAGTAAAAAATGTGCTGGAATAGTTGGCGGTTCGTTACACTGTGGCGACCTCTGAAATAAGCCAAAGCAAAATGAATGATTGCAAATGTTTTTAATAATAATAATGAACGATAAATGTGTTTATAAAGTGCATATATTAGACAGCGCTGGTTTTAAAAGCTTACTGGATGAGTCACATTATGAGATATGTGTCTATGTGTGTGTGTGTGTGTGTGTGCATGCAAAATAAAAAAAACTACTATAAGAAAAACACCGTAAATAATTATGATCGATGCATGTTTTCCTTTCACAGCAGCAGCAGCAGCAGTCAGCGCTACACTGATTTCCGATGGTTAACCTGAACCAAAAACTTCAGAAAGCCTCTTACTGTGGTAAAGGCCGCGCGTGGCTTGATTCTGCAGTGCAGCAGGTCTGTCTGTCTGCGCTTTAAATAGATGTAAACACGTCTGTCAGCCTCGGTGTGACAAATAAAACACATATCTGTGAATCTCTGGCGCTTCAGAATCCTGATTTCTGCTCAATCTGCTGTGCGCTCTATCCTCAGACACACACACACACACAAACGCAACAATATCAGGCACACGGGCGGCCGCTGGGCTCGGCCAGGCATGATGCCAGCTCCAGCTTCAGGTTGGCACGGATCCTTCGCCCTTGCCCTTGCCCTGTCGATGCCAGCCGAAGGCACAGGGTGGCACCTTGGCCAAGCTGCCCAATGGTCCAGCTAATCATATGCATCTCTGTAGGGCACTGACCTGCGCCAGATCAGAGAGAGAGATGCTGCAAACACTGAAAATATGGCCACCATCGAATGACCTCCTAAACATTTACTCTGCTTACATCACTTTAAACTCTTCTGCTTTATGTTTATTAGTGCAGTTTGTGTGTTCTAGCAACCCACTCAGGTTACCCTAGAAAACACGCACACACACAGACCACATAAAAGATGTCAGCAACCAGCAAGATTACCTAAGCAGTGTTGAGTAGTTTATTTATTAGATATAAATAAATAAATCAAAAGAGTAATTTATTAAGAAAGTAAGTTATTAATAATATTTATTTAGACCTATTTTTGTAATTTTATAGAATAAAAATAAAAACAAAATAATATTCTTTTGATTATTTATAATATAGTATGACATAAAATAATGAAATAAAATATAATATAATAAAAAATTATAAAAAATAATAAAATAAAATATAATAACATAATAAAATATAATAAAATAAAATATAACAAAATATAATATAATAAAATATGATGTAATATAATATAATAAAATATAATATCATAAAATAAAATTATATATAATATAATATAATATAACATAATAAAATAAAATAAAATGAATAAAATAAACAATATATTATATTATATATAATTTTATTTTATTTTATTTTATATTATATTATATTATATATTATGTTATTATATTATATTATATTATATTATATTATATTATATTATATTATATTATATTATATTATATTATATTATTATATTATATTATATATTATGTTATAATATTATATTATATTATAATATTATATTATTATAATATAATATAATATACTTTACAAAATACATTTTAATTAACACAAGCAACACCCTAGAAACCTAGAAACACCCAAAATAACAGTGAAAAACAACCAAACCTAACATCCATCCACACTACCCTAGCAACCACTCAAAACATCCTAGCAACACCCTTGCAACCACTCACATCATAGCAAACACCCAAAATAACAGAGCAACTACATAAAACACTGAAACAACCCTAACAACCATTCGACCAACCCTAGCAACAACTCAAAACACACTAGCAACACCCTAGCAACCACTCACATCATAGCAAACACCCAAAATAACAGTGAAAAACACCCAGATCATTCTTGCAACACCCTAACAACCATCCACACTACCCTAGCAACCACTCAAAATACACCACCAACACCCTAGTAACTACTCACATCACAGCAAACATCCATAATAACAGTGAAAAAACACCCAAATTATTCTAGCAACACCCTAACAACCATGTGCAATACCCTAGCAACCACTCAAAACACACTAGCAACAGCTTGGTGTCACACTGAGAAAACACACACACATAAAAAAAAAATCCGGCGTGATGTGTGCGAGAGTGAAACTCAGCTCGTCATCGTCACGTCTCTCAGAGCTGCTAAAAGCTACATCAGTCGTGTGAAGTGAGGTCAAAGGTCAAATAAAATGCACTCGAGGGGTTAAAGGTCATGCACAGACATGTTTCCATTAGATTTCTGTGCGTAATGTGTGTATTACAACCAGGCTTATTTAGAAACAACAACGCAATTTTATATAAGATCTGAATGTGTGTGTGTTTGTGTGTGTTACAGGTGGACAATGAGATGAGAGCATCTGCTGCCTGTACAGATGAGTGACCCACAGCGGGACGGACACACCTTACACAGAAGGTGTGTGTGTGAGTGTGTGCATGCATATGTGAGTGTGTGAGTATGTGTTTATGTTTGTGCGTGTCTCTGAGTGTGTGTGTGTGTGTGTGTGTGTGTGTGTGTGTGTGTGTGTCCATGTTAATTGTGGTTTGTAAGTGCATGTGTGTGTGTTAATGTGTGTGTTAGTATGTGTGTCTGTGAGTGTGTGCATGTGTGTAAATGCATGTCTGTGTGCATATGTGTGTAAGTGCATGTGTCTGTGAGTGTGTGTTTGTGTAAGTGCATGTGTTTTAGTGTGTGTGTCTGTGAGTGTGTGCATACGTGTGCCTATGTGTGTATGCATGTGTCTGTTAGTGTGTGGATATGTGTGTGTTTGTGTGCATATATGAGTTGTGTGTTTGCATGTCTTGACAAGTATATTTGTGTGTGTGTGTGTGTGTGTGTGTGTGTGTGTGTGTGTGTGTGTACTAGTGTATCTGTGTATGTGTGTATGCATGTATGTGTCAGTCAGTCAGTCAGTCAGTGTGTTTTCATGTCTCATATCAGTGTTGTGTGACCCAGCAAGAGGACTCCTTCAGCAGGAATGAAGGTTGGAATCTAGAGCCGCAGTGAGTGTGTTTGTGTATGTGTGTGTGTGTGTGTTAAGCTGACAGTGTGTAAACCCTGATGTCGTCTGATCGCTCTAACCTTTGTGCGCGCTACAGCGAGATCAGTGATGCTGCGGTCCTGATGCTGCTCTTGAAGACTCATTGTGATCACACTCACCTGTGTGTGTGCGCGTGTGTGTGTGAGAGATGGATAGATGAGAAACAGTGAGATCAGATCGGCTGCGCTGCTCTGTGGTGCTGGTGAAACTGTTTTCACAGCTAAACACACATTTCCATGCGCACGCTAAATATTGACTGTGAGAGATCCAGCTGTAAGACTGATGCTGGCCCTGAATGAAGCGCTGAATAAAACAAAACAAAATAAAATAAATAATAAAATAAAATAAAATAAATTATAAAATCAAAAATTAAATAAATAAATTATAAAATTAAAAAATAAATAATAAAAAATAAAACAAAAATAAATAATAAAAAACTAATTTAAAAAAAATTAAAAGAAATTACATTTAATTAAATTTAAATAAATTTAAAAATTACAAACAAAATAAATAACTAATAAAATAATCAAATAAATAAATTTAATAAAAAATAAAATAAAATAAATAGATAATAAAATAAATTACTAATAAAATAAATAAATAATAGTTATAAAAAAATAAAAAATAAAAATAAATAATAAAATAAATAAATAGCAAAATTAAATAATAAAATAAAATAGATAAATAATAAAATAAATAAATAATAAAATAAAAAATAATAAAATTAATAAACATTAAAATTAATTAAAAAATAAATAAATAATAAAATAAAATAAAATAAAATAAAATAAAATAAAATAAAATAAAATAAAATAAAATAAAATAAAATAAAATAAGCACTGTGGCCTCACAGCAAGAAAGTCACTGGTTCAAGCCCCGGCTGGGTCAGTTGGTGTTTCCGTGTAGAGTCTCCCTGTGTCGGCGTGGGTTTCCTTCGGGTGCTCCGGTTTCCCCCACAGTCCAAACACATGCGCTATAGGGGGATTAATGAACTAAATTGGCCGAAGTGTATGAGTGTGAGTGTGTGTGTGTGTGTGTCTGTGTTTGTGTGGGTGGTTGTGTGTGTGTGTGTGTGTATGAATGTGTATGGGTGATTCCCAGTCATGGGTTGCAGCTGGAAGGGCATCCGCTGCGTAAAACATATGCTGGTTAAGTTGGCGGTTCATTCCGCGGTGGCAACCCCTGATTAATAAAGGGAAAATGAATAAAATAAAATGAATAAAAAAAATTTAAATAGAATAAAAAATATAAAAAATCATAAAAAAAACATACAAAAATAAAAAATAACAACATCAAATTATTAAAATGTGTGTACAATTACATAAATAAAAATAACAATGAAAAAGAAAATAATGACACATAAAATAAATAAAAGTTGATTGATTGCCAGCGAACTGAAAACTGCATTTAAATAAAACCTTTAAAATAAAGCCGACTGATAAAACAAAACAACACCTGATTTGAATAAATAATTACGCTTTTATCTGCGGGAGTCCCTGAACATGGAACGGCTGAAAGTTTTCTGCAGTGCACAGGAGTGTCTGTGTGTGTGTGTGTGTGTGACGGTTTGCTCATCTGGAGCTAAACAGCAGAAAGATTTTAGCCAATCACAGCTAATCGTCCCCCAGAGTCCACCAGTGCAAACGGCCTGAGAGACGGAGCCCCGCCCCCTTCCAAAACATGAACTTCTGCCCCCTGACCCTCATCTGACCCCTCTCACACACACTTACTTATACACACGCGCACTGAGACGCACACACATCACACATATACTTGCTGACACACACACACACACATCACACATATACACACGTAATTATACACGCACACTGACAAACGCACACACATCACACACACAGACTCACACACTGAAACACGCACACAGACTTATACACACACTGAGACGTGGGCACATAACAGACATTTTTATACACATGCACTGAGACACACACACACACACACACACAATTATACATGCAGACTGATTAATAAACACACACACACACACACACAAACACACACAGACTGAGACATGCCCACACAGTTATGCACGCACACACTGACACACACACACACCCACACACACAATTATACACATTTAGACATGCACACACACCACAAACATAAATGCGCGCACACATACATACACACACACACACACATATATATAAATGCACACTGAGAAAGGTACACATACACATACATGCTCACACTTGCACACAATTTACACACCCACTGAAACGCACACACATAAATGCTCACACACACAATTATACAAGCACACTAAAAACACACACACTAATGCATGCACACACACACAAACTTATACACACACACACACACACATGCTCACACACACTTATACTTGCAGACACACACACACACACACTAATATACACGAGCACAAACACCCTCACACACTCATATGCACACACACACAAACACACACACACACACTCAGAGACACTAACTCACGCAAACACACACAAAAAGAAAAACATACACACACTGTCACTCAAGCAAACACAAACTCATACACACTGTCTCTGGTATATTATCGTATGGCTTTGACTGTGTGTGTGCGTGCGTGTGTGTGTGTGTGTGTGTGTGTGTGCAGATCAAACACTGAAGCAGCAGCGGGTGAGCGAGTGGACGATAGAGAGGTGAGAGAGACAAGATGCATCTCTGTTCAAACACGCGGAGGTGAAAACCTCACACACACACACACTCATATCACACATCGATCGCTCTGATTGATCCACACACACACACACACACACACACACACACACACACACACGCACACACACTGATCAATACGGAGGAATCCGTCTGGACATGTTGACCAGAACAAAAGAAAATCATTTTTCTCTGAGCTGGAGATGGAGAGACGGAGCGCACATGACTGCAGCACATCTACACACACACACACACACACACACACACACACACACACACACACACACACACACACACACACACACACACACTTCATCCAGAGCTCCCGTCCTATCTTCATACACATGCTTATTGTATTATTATTATTTATTTATGTATTATTCAATTAAGTTTATTGTTTGTTTTCTTTTTTCCTTTTCTTTTTTCTTTCTTTCTTTCTTTCTTTCTTTCTTTATTCACTCATTTATTCATTTCTTTATTTTTTACTGATTCATTTATTCACTCATTCATTTATTCACTTTATAATTTATTTGTTTATTTATTCACTCATTTGTTTTTCACTTATTTATTCATTTATTTACTAATTTATTTATCCACTCACTCATTCATTTAATAATTTATTCATTCACTCATTCATTTATTTACTTATTTTTTATTTATTCACTCAATCATTCGCTTATTTATTTATTCATTTACTCAATCATTTATTCACTTATTTATTTATCCATTTATTTATTTATTCAGTCATTCATTTATTCACTTATTTATTTATTCACTCATTCATTTATTCACTTATTTATTCACTCATTTATTCACTTATTTATCCATTTATTTATTTATAAATTTATTTACTTATTTATTCACTTATGCATTTATTCACTTATTTATTAATTTATTTTTTTATTTATATATTTATTTGTTTATTTATTCACACATTCATCCAATCACTTATTTATTTATTCACTTATTTATTTATTTATTTTGTTTATTTATTCACTCATTCATTTATTCACTTATTTATTTATTTATTTATTCACTCACTCATTCATTTAATCACTTATTTATTTATTCACTCATTCATTTATTAACTTATTTAATTATTCACTTATTTATTTATTTACTCGTTCATTTAATCAGTTATTTGTTGATTCACTCGTTCATTTATTCACTTATTTATTTATTCAAGCATTTATTTAATAATTTATTTATTCACTCATTCCTTTATTTACTTATTCATTTATTTACTTAATAATTTATTCACTTATTTATTTATTTATTTATTCACTCACTCATTCATTCAATCATTTATTTATTTACTCATTTATTTATTTACTTATTTATTTATACACTCATTAATTTAGTCACTCATTCATTCACTTATTCACTTATTTATTTTCATATGGAAGTTTTATTTGAACATTACTTCAGTTTTTAGTCATGTTTCTGTGTTTGTCCTTTTCTTTGTATTTAGTTATTATTGTTGTTGTTGTTTTTATAATCATTATTAGATTTACAGTTATTATATAGTACTTTTTTAGTGAATAAATGTACAGTATTTTTCCCATGACACCCATTTTATATATATATATATATATATATATATATATATATATATATATATATATATATATTTTTTTTTTTTTTTTACACATATATTATTTTATATACAAGAAAATATTGAATTCTTCATAATGCACATTCAGAAATGCATGCTAAAATATTATTTTGATGCATGCATTAAACACAGTTTGTGGATTTTCATATGCGTTAATATGAATACATCTGATTATGTATAAAACACATTATACAGATGCATCTGCCGTTTACAGTGTGATAAACAAACCAACAGCATCACCAATGATGTGGACATTTCAGCTAAATGCTGTTTATTGCACTTATTCCAGAACATGAATACATTAAACATTAAACTTTATTATTTTAAACATTTTGATTATTTCTAAACAAACTAATTAAGTTAATTTGAAAGCATTTTTCAGTCAATTAAAATACTTAAATCATTATTTGAAGCAATTTCTTGCAATTCTTTAATTAATTGTGAAATGTACAACAACTTCTGCGTGTAAATCGCTACACATTTTGTTTCGGTGCAATAATTTACATGTCAGACAATCCAATAACACATTAGTGAATGTGGATATTAGCGTGTGTGTGTGTGTGTGTGTGTGTGTGTGTGTGTGTGTGTGTGTGGCACATGAAGCGGCTCTGCTGAATAATTGGGCTGGTTTCGGGCAGCGTCTAACACTGGATGTGTTTCTGTAACGAGTTGAACTCGTTATCACGGGGAACCTTAATTACTCTGTTCTTACAGTGTCTGAAGGCGTTTGCGCACACACACATGCAAAAACACATACACCACACACATACACATACACACACACACACACACACACATAAACACATGCATGCATACTCATGCGTACATACACACACGCACACACACACACACACGCACACGCAAACACACACACACACACACACATTAAATATATTGTAACATCTCATACACACACACACATGCATAGACATCTGCAATATGTTGTAACATTGCATGCATAAACAAACACACACACAGACACACACACACACATGTGCAGTATATAGTGTAACATCTCACACACACACACACAAAATAATTTGAGCGTCGATATCGAAATGTGCGCATCTGCAATAGTCGCATCGCAGGATCAATGTCATGTTGGGATTCTAACTATGCAGAATCACTGTTCACACTCAAATAAAACTCATTTAAACTCAGCTGAAACACAATTCTTGATATTTTTCAGGGACAACTTAATTGTTTTATGTTTAATCCACTTTAATTCAAGTAAATTTGCTTTGGGACAACATGAATGAATCGTGTGGATCCCTGAATGTTTTATAGCGCAGGACACACGATCTGTGTACGATCGCAAATTGAAAAAATCTGGGCACAAAAAAAGATAATTTAGTTTAGTATAAAAATAAATATGGGTTATTTTAGATTTAATAATTACATTTCTGTACTTAACTATTGTTACATTTCACCAAAAAACATAAAGCATTAATATTTAATTATAAACATTGAAAAGAAATCCCTTTTCAAAATTCATTTTAGGCCAAAAAAAAAAATTATAATAATGAGAAAAATCACCTTAAAATATTCAAACTGAGCAGAAACAAATACAAATATTGAATGAATCACTGTTCAAATTACAAATAATTAAAATAAATCTAAATACAGAGAAAATCTCCTTTACAGTTAATCAAGTTAAGTTCTTAGTCATGCATATCACAAATAAACAACTAACCTAAGGCTTATGATTGTAGGATTTAAAGCAAATTGAAAAAATTCGGGCACAAAAAAAAAAAAAAAAGATTTTTGCAAAATTTACAAAAATAATTTAGTTTATAAAAACTAATATTGGTTATTTTAGATTTAATTATTACATTTCTGTTCTTACATATTGTTAGATTTCACCGAAAAACATAAAGCATTAATATTAATTCATAAATAAAAAAACTTTTCAAGATTACATTTTAGCCAAATCAATAATAATATTGAGAAAAATCACCTTAAAATATTCAAATTAAGCAGAAACTAATTTAAATATTGAAAAGAAAATCACTGTTTAAATGACATATTAATTAAAATAAATTTAAATACAGAGAAAATCTCCTTTAAAGTTGTTTAAATTAATTTCTTAGCCATGCATATTACTAACGAAAAACTAAGCTGTGATATATATCACAAATAAACAACTAACCTACGCTTATGATCGTAAAATTTAAAGCAAATTGAAAAAATTCGGGCACAAGAAATTATTATGTTTTGCCACTTTTACAAAGATTAATTTAGTTTATAAAATGAAGACGGGTTATTTTAGATTTTATAATTACATTTCTGAACTTAAATATTGTAAGATTCCACCGACAAAAATAAAGCATGTTTTATTTGTGATCATCTTCGTTCTGTTGTTTTTATCTGGGCTTTAATGTAAGTTTTTATATTTAAATGTATTTTTTTATAAATATGTTAATTTTCTAAATAAAATAAACAATAAAAATTATTAAGGATTATATATATATATATAGATAGATAGATAGATAGACAGACAGACAGACAGACAGACAGACAGACAGACAGACAGACAGACAGACAGACAGACAGACAGACAGACAGACAGACAGACAGACAGACAGACAGACAGACAGACAGACAGACAGACAGACAGACAGACAGACAGACAGACAGACAGACAGACAGACAGATAGATAGATAGATAGATAGATAGATAGATAGATAGATAGATAGATAGATAGATAGATAGATAGATAGATAGATGCTTTGCTTAAGTGTTTAATGCATGATGCTCATGTGCTCAGCTCAAATGTCCGGCCTCAACACAAGTTGCTTTGAGTAAAAACATTAAAAGCATCAGAAATGTTTTGGCACGAGAGTCTGGATTCCCTCAGAATGACCCATTTACTCAAGAAAAGCACTGATAATTATTCATCAAGACGAGAAATCATGCACAGAGAGCCTTCAAGATGTCACGGACGTCGCTGAAACTCAGTGCGAGGCCTGATTTCTCAATAGAAAGTTAATTAATAAGACTAACGAGTCTGTCTAAACATGTCGTTCTGCTTCTGACACGTATAGAGCGAGTCTGCCTGTCCATGATGCATTTATGCATACACAGACTTCCCCTTTGAGGATTCATTACCATACACACACACACACACGCATGCATGCATACGCGCACAAACACACTCGTTACCCGGAATATCACACACGACATTTACAGGTGTTAAAAGATACATATTAAAAATACAGCGCGAAATTCCTCTGATAAGAGAGTGTCTTCCAGGCCGCCTGCTCTGAGCTGCGGAGAGAGAGATTTTTCTGTGCGCGCCACTCGTCTGGGTTTTTGGCCGTGTTTGTTAAAGCGAGTCGAGTCTTAAGAGAAAGTGCTAAAATATACAGCGAGAGAAAGTGAGAGGAGTGATCGAGGGAGGGGGGGTGAAGAGAGAGAGAGAGAGAGAGAAAAACACACAAGACATCCCAATGATCAGAGTCAACGTCCAGGCAACGTTTGCACAACCAAACAACTGCAGCACTTCAAAGCGTGACCTATTATCCACCTTTAACAAGATGTGAAGTAAGTCTCTGATGACTCGAGAGTGTTTGAGCACAGAATACCACACAGATAATGCTCTATAACTGCCCCATGTAGACTGTGACCCTAATTGTGGTGTTTTGGTGACTGTTGCTTTAAATTCAAATGAGCACTTTTAAAAAGGGGCGGAGCTGTGAACACCTATGCATCACCATAATAAGAGATGTAAATCAGGACTGGTGTTATGTGTGGTGAACAGGTGTGCATCAGTGTGAGTGTGTGCTTGATGCTTCTGTCAGTCTATGTCGCTCCTGTCGCTCTTCATCTTAAACTCCACATCTATAATCCTCTTAGTCTATGCTGACATCATCTTCAGCTGCTCAAACACTCTGATGGCTAATGGACAGACGGCTGCTTCTCACTCAGGGCTGCTGGACATGCTAATGAGATGGAGAGATGGACACTAGTGGGTGGGGCTTTACCCTGATGACACGTACAAAGGGAGAATGTGAGTGTTTCTGCAGACTGTTTGGAAGTCTGATTATAACAAACATAATTTATTCATGTTCACCATTAGAGGTTGGATATACGCACACACTGCTGGCACACAGCTGGTGTTAAAGCCTGCATTAAAGTGATTTTTGCATAATAGGGGCCCTTTAACAGCAGCGTCATTCAAAATATCATAGAAAGATGCAATGCTGAACTGAATTACGCTGTGTGCAATAGATGGAATAGATGAGGAACACCTTAAATATAATACGGAAGTTGTATTTACACACTCTATCAAAAAGCAATATGTTTTATTAGTAATATGTTTTTATTAGGAAACACTTGTCATTTCGTATTTTGTGTATAATTCTGCCGCTTTCTTTCTTAAATAATATTTTAATACTCTCAAAATTAAATGCGTTACGATTGCTTTTAATTTGGGGAAATTTCTCATAAAATTTTTAAATTAAATTAAATTAAATTAAATTAAATTAAATTAAATTAAATTAAATTAAATTAAATTTAATTTAATTTAATATAATGTAATTTAATTTAATTTAATTTAATTTAATTTAATTTAATTTAATTTAATTTAATTTAATTTAATTTAGGGGACGTAAAGTAAATTTTACATGCTTTTGTTTGCCTCTAAGGGTAACATTTTCTGGATGCATGCAAAAAAAATGCACACCTAATTAGTTTAAAGTAGAAGCAGGCTGTAAAAATAAATAATTATACAACAACAACAACAATAATAATAATATGTACATAATAATAACAACAATATTATTATTATAATTTGTAATACTATTATTACTATTATCAAGAACATAATAATAATTATGATAGTAATAATAATAATAATAATGATAATAATAATAATGATGCTAATAATAATAATAAATAATGACAATAATAATATTAATGATAATAATAACAACAACAACCACAATAATAATAATAATAAGGTGGCATGGTGGATCAGTGGTTTGCACTGTGACCTCACAGCAAGAAGGTTGCTGGTTTGAGTCTTGGCTGGAATAGTTGGTGGTTCATTCCACTGTGGCGACCCCTGATGAATAAATGGACTAAGCCAAAGGAAAATTAATGAATTAATAATAATTATATTAATAATAACCACAATAATATTAATAATATGCACATAATAACAACTTATAATTATTAATATAATTATTATTATTATTGTTATTATTATCATTATTATTATTATCATCATTTTTATCATCATCATCATCATTATTATTTATTATTATCATTATTATCATTATCATCATCATTATTATTATTATTATTATTATTTTCATTTTAATTATTATTATCATCATTATTATTATTATTTTAATTTTTATTATCATTATTATTATTATTATTATTAATATTATTATTTTCATTTTTTTATCATTATTAATATTATTATTTTCATTTTTATTATCATTATTTTTATTATTATTATTATTATTATTATTATGTTCTTATTAAAACACAACTACATATAAAACATTGATTTTTGATAGTCTAAAAATACAACTTTTGCACATAGTTGGGAAAGGTGTTTCTCATCTATTTTCTATACCTTTTATTGTATAGTACATTGCATAATAATAATAATAATAATAATCATCATCATCATAATAATAAGCACTAACTAGTATTGGAGTTTAACGGTTGTTTAATAGGCAGCACACACACATGTACGCAGATCTAGAAAAGCTCTCTGTTCTCTTGTTGAGTGTGTGCTTTGGGCAGATGCGAAACCCCCCCTGAACTTGTTCTGCACGTTAAGTCTTTGTGTGTCTTAATTGAGACGACCACTCCATTTAAAGAGCGCTTTAATACGTATTGAAACAGGGCAAGTGCTGGAGGTTAAATAGGCCTTAATACAGCCACTTAATCCCTTCATTACACTGCATCTCAGGCTGGTGCAGGGGCCCGAGAGCGGGGCCATTAATTAGCATGTCCTGCGGGGCCCCTGCAGCGCGGACCCTCAGAGAAGCGGCCTTTGAGTCTGGCAGCGGCGCTTTGGCCATTCATTCAGCGCTTGTTGTGCTTTCTGTTTGCTTTTCTGCTCCATTACTCTCCTGAAGCACAAGCAGGAGCGCTCAAAGATGGAGGTGGAAAATTAATGAAGGCCTGATTGAGGAGGACACTTTGAGCATGGAGCGATTCTGGAGGAGCTATTGAGGAGGAGATGGGAAACGCGGAGAAGGAGGATGATGAATGCTGAAGTGAAGTTTGAGGATAGTTTGGTTCCTGGTTCAAGGCAAATAACGCTTATAGTATTGCTAATAATAATAATGCTAATAAAATGCTAATATTAATATTAGCAATATTATTTATGCATATTTATATTTGTTTTAATAAACACGAGTGTAGATTTGTCTATCTGTGGGGTTTTGGAGACGTCAGCATCAGCATATGGGGCATGAGAACAGGACGTGTGTTTGGATGTAACTCAGTTTTCTGAGCACACTTCATTATTTTTATTTATTTATTAATTTGCTGGAGATTAGAACAGAATTAAGAAATAGTTTTGACACAAATCTCTGAGCTTAACAAAGGAAATTAAATATTTGGGCGAATGGATGTGTTCTGTGGAGTGAGTTTCCACCGTTTTCTCACTCCACCAAAGTAAAGGAGTAAAGTAAAGGAGTAAAGTAAACAGAAGTAAAGAGAAAGTAGAGGCAGAATGGAGGAGGCTCGTTCTTTATCCTCGCGCTGCAGATGCTCTGTTTAACTGTTTACAAATGCACCATGGAGCAACACAACCGACTGTTAAAGTAATATAATGCACAGTTATCACAGATAATCCATAATCGACACAGTGGAGAACACTCACACCTCAGGCACGCTCGTGTCTGGATCCACAAGTATCGCTTTAACAGCCGAGAGGAGAGGAAAGTCACCTCACGAACACGCCAGCGGGTCAAATGTCCAAAGTGAGAGAGAGAGATGGAGGTTAAATAGGCCTTAATACAGCCACTTAATCCCTTCATTACACTGCATCTCAGGCTGGAGATGAGAGATGGAGTAAAGATGGAGTTTTACAACATTTCTCCATAGTAGTTAAATAAGGCTCATGTGCTATGCCGCCTTCAATCTAGTAAGAGCTTTATTTACTCACCCTCGCCCCCTTCACCATAGTATCCTACTGCGACATCACGCATAGTAGATAAATGACATCAGTATGTCATAACTGGTTATGATTATTAATGTACTAATATTTCAATAACTTTGACACCCCTAGTAACGAGTAACAATACAGCACATAAAAAATCTATCAGAGTAAAATGGAAAATATGTCCTGAAGTAAAAGTGGACGCAGGAGAAGAAAACAATGCTCCAGTAGAGTACAGATACTGCCTTTCAGCACTGAAGTACAGTAGTGGAGTGGATTTACTCCGTTACTATACAAGAAGAACCAGTAAAGATCGCAGCACCGCATCTCTCACAGGACACGTTCTCTGTTCTCGCACTCTCCGGAGTTCGTTCTTCCCAGGTAACATGGCAAGACTGATCTCCACAAGAACACGAGTCCATTCCCTGCATTCTACGAATTGAGAAACAGCCCTTGTGTTTCAGAGATGCTTAAAACTCAGTGTTTTACAGACGTCCATATGCATGATTTTCACACACACACACACACACACACACATACACACATAAACACACACACACACACACACACACATACACACATAAACACACACACACACACACACACACATAAACACACACACACACACAAACACACACACACACACATACACACACACACACACACATAAACACAAACACACACACACACACATAAACACACATAAACACACACACGCGCGCGCACACACAAACACACACACACACACACACACACAAACACACACACAAACACACACACACACACACACACACACACACACACACACACACACAAACACACAAACACACAAACACACACACACACATAAACACACACACACACACACACATAAACACACACACACACACACACACACACATAAACACACACACACACACACAAACACACACACACACACACATATACACACACACACACACACATAAACACACACACACATAAACACACACACACACACAGTGAAATCTATTTATTATTTCGGTAACACTTTACAATAAGGTTCATTAGTTAATGCATTTACTAACATGAACAACACATGTACAGCATTTATTAATCATTATTAAACAGCTACTAGTGTATTATTAACATCCAAGTCCATGCTTGACAATGAACTACTGTATTTTCATTAACTAACGTTAACTAACATGAACAAATACAGTACTAAATGTATTGTTCATTGTTTGTTCATGTTAGTAAATGCATTAATTAACATTAACTAATGAACCTTATTGTAAAGTGTGACCATTATTTCATACACGTAGCAGAACCACTATAAAGCTCGACTTGACTTGATTTGACTTCAAGACACTAGTGTTCAGCTGAAAGTGACATGTAAAGGCTTCACTAGGGTAATTAGGGTAAAGTTAGGGTAATTAGGCAAGTCATTGTATAACAGTGGTTTGTTCTGTAGACAATCCAACACTAATATTGCTGAAGGGGCCAATAATATTGACCTTAACATGGCTTTAAAACTATTAAAAACTGCTTTTATTCTAGCCAAAATAAAACAAATAAGACTTTCTCCAGAAGAACAAATATTAGAGGAAATATAATACACACACACACTCACAGTTTATATTAGGGCCACTTATAATAAAATGTGAAATATTTAAATCAACATATATGATGTGTTACAGAGATGTCTTACACACCTCGAGAGTCTGTAATAAAGATGAATTCCTCAAATCATTGTGTTTTAGAGATGCTTAAAACTGACAGCGTTTCACAGACGTCCATATGCATGATTTACACACACACACACACACACACACACACACACACTGAAATCTATTTTCTAAGTTGATCTCTCGAGATGCTGCAGAGCGCAGAGAAGGTGTCATGCCAGATCCCCTACCGAACAATACTTCCATTGTTCACTTCGGTAAAGCAAGCTGTCAGCGAGGCACGCTTCCCTCTTGTCTCTTTCTGTCGCCCACCATTCGTGTGCTGGTGCGGCGCTGTGGGGCCCGGTGCGGCCCCAGTGGGGGGCCGGAGACGTCGCGCGTGGCAGCGCCCTAAATTTAGACGTCGCCACAGAAAAAAAAAGAGTCAGCGATGGGCTTTTCTAGAGCGCTCGCCGGCGTCACGGCACTCACCAATTCACACGCAATTAACGCTGACCAGTGACCGGCGACGGGAGCGCACGACGACAAGCCTAAATGAGATTATATTAAGCGCTTATTATAAATCTGCCTCTTTTCTCTGTTCGTTTAACAATAGGCCTGTTTCACACGTAGAGGAGAGGGCTGCAACGTGTTAATGAGCCCGCAGATCTCAGGACCAGATACTGCACACACACACACACACACACACATGCATACACACACACATACACTCAATCACACATACACTCACATACACATGCATACACACACACATACACACACACACACGCACACACACACACATATGCATACACTCACTCAATCACACACACATGCATATACGCACTCAGTCACATACATGCATACACACACTCACATGCACACACACACACACACACACACACACACACACTCAATCACACACATGCATGTACTCACACACACATTCGCAGCATACACACTCACATGCACACAAATGCATACACAAATGCATGCACATATGCAAACACACACTCGTACACGCATACACACATATCCATGCATTCATACAAACACACATCACACACACACCTACAAGCACACAAACACACACACCTGCATTAATTCATACACACAGGCATGCACACACATTTGCATACATGCATGCATACACACACACACACACACATACAGACAGAACACATACATTCCCACACACACACATGCATATATACAAACACACATGCATGCACGCACACAGACATACAAAACATACACACACACACACCTGCATTAATTCATACACACAAGCATACACACACATACACACGCATACACACACACTTGCATGCATGCATACACACACACATACAGAAGACATACATTCCCACACACATTCATGCACACACACACACACACACACACTTATGCATGCATATATCCAAACACACACCTGCATTAATTCATGCACACATGCATACACACACACAAACACACACACAAATGCATGCATACACACACGCATACATACATTCCCACGCACACACACACACACACACAAAAACACTCAAACATTCACATGGGCGTGCATATATAAACACACAAACATTCATTCACATACAAGCACACACACATTCACATGCAGATACACACACTCGCATGCATGCATGCATACATACACACACACACACACACACACACAGACACAAAACACTCAAACACTCAGATATGCGTTCATACACACACATTCACTCACACAAACACATGCACACAAATACTCAATCACTCACACATGCACACACACACACACACACACACACACACATTTACACGCACACACACACTAATCCCATCATTAGGCAGAATCCCCTTTCGGTGTTCACGGTGAGACCTCAGAGAGAGAGCCGCACCGGCCACAAACACACTTAACCCGTATCTTCAGTGTTCGGAAAAACAAGCGGCATGTGTGAAGTAAACAGAGAAGTCACGTTAAAAACAAGCGCATCAGTCGCTGAGGAGTCGCTACAGTCACACTTCTGCGCGGCCGCGAGCTGCCACAGTATCAGGAAACACTCCATTAAGACTCCACACACACACACTTCACGCCATACACACACACACTGGAGAGTCATGAATGAAGGCGGACGACAAATAACACACCTGCAGATGCGGAAATACTACAAACACAAGCAGCTACTGAATTACACTCAGCTGAAAGTGACATGTAAAGGCTTCACTAGGGTAATTAGGGTAAAGTTAGGGTAATTAGGCAAGTCATTGTATAACAGTGGTTTGTTCTGGGGACAATCCAACACTAATATTGCTGAAGGGGCCAATAATATTGACCTTAAAATTGGAGTTGAAAAAAATGAGGTGAGGAATTCTGACTTGAACTGTATATTGTGTAGTTCTAGTGTACTCAACACAGCTATAAAACCCCTTATAGACCAGCTTATAGGATGCTTAATTACACTCTAATAAATGCTGGGTTGTTTTAACACAGATATGGGATACATGTGGGCCACACCAACTCATTTTTAAAATAAGGAAGCCAGTAGTAATAATACAGTGCAGTTTAATTATTATTTATACTAGAGGTCTGTGCTGGATTGGCTGACGGTCAAACTTGTTCCTGGAGGTCCGGTGTCCTGCAGATTTTAGCTCCAACCCTAATCAAACACACCTGAACAAGCTAATCAAGCTTGGTATACTTGAAACACCCAGGCAGGTGTGTTGAGGCAAGTTGGAGCTAAACCCTGCATGGACACCGACCCTCCAGGACCGAGATTGGTGACCCCTGCTCTAAGGTGTTTGGTCATTGTGAGATGAAGGCACAGCTAAAGTAGTTCCGGCAGGTTTTGAGCACATTCGAGCTCTATATCACTCCACTGAATGATTAGAGCTATTACACCGTCAGAAATCACATCAAAACACAACAGAAGGAGATGTGGAAGAAACTAGTGCTACACACAGGAGACGTTTGAGGAGGACACACAGCTGACTGATAAACTCTGCAATAGTGGATTTAGCTCTGATTATTATTCATTCATCCATTTTCAGCTTAGTCTCATTATTAATCAGCGGTCACCACAGTGGAATGAACCGCCAACTTATCCAGCATATGTTTTACGCAGTGGATGCCCTTCCAGACGCAACACATCACTGGGAAACACCAATACACTTTCATTCACACTCATACACTACAAACAATTTAGCTTACCCAATTCACCTGTACCGAATGTCTTTGGACTTGTGGGGGAAACCGGAGCACCCGGAGGAAACCCACGCCAACACAGGAAGAACATGCTCTGGTAATTATAACAAAAGCAAACTAATGCCCTCCAGGATGGTGAATTATTAGAGATTAATGCACACCGGAGGTGTAATGGCCACTAAATTTCAGTGCATCACCACCTCAAGTGTGCATTACAGCATTTTCTAGTAATTAAACAATGTCCTCAATTATTCCCTAAATAACAGTGTAATAAGATGTTATTGATGATGAGATGATGATTACATTACTTAGGAATAAATATAAATAAACAATTATGTGTGTAAATTGTACATACACACACACACACACACATAATTGTTCATATATATATACACACACACATACATATATATATATAAGTTAGGATCTGGAACCGGTTTTGTGTGTGCTGCATGACTGGGTTTTATAGTCCATTATGAGGCAGGATTGTAGTTCGTGTGAATGTTTTCCAGCAATTTCTGGTGGTTAGATCACTGGTAATCTTGACACACACACACACACACACACACACACATAAATATATATATAAATTATATGTATATATTATATATATTTATATATATATATATATATATATATATATATATATATATATATATATATATATATTAGGCATACATACATATATATAAGTATATTTACGTATATATATACATATATATATATATATATATATATATATGTATGTATATATATACTTATATATTTAATATGTATATATATTAAAGTATATATATACTACAAGTGTGTACATATAAACATCATTATATAGTAATCTGTAAACACTGACTAGAATTCTATGAAAAAATGTTTATATATTAACATATCTTATTAATATATTATATCTTAATATGTAATAATATATAAATGATGCTTTTATTATATATATATATATATATATATATATATATATATATATATATATATATATATATATATATATATATATATATATATATATATATTTATTTATATATATATATAAAATATAGGTCAGAATTATTAGCCCCCGCTTTTTCCCCAAATGATGTTTAACAGAGCAAGGAAATGTTCACAGTATGTCTGATAATATTTTTTTCTACTAGAAAAAGTCTTATTCGTTTTATTTTGGCTAGAATAAAAGCAGTTTTTAAATTTTTTAAACACCATTTTAAGGTCAATATTATTAGCCTCGTTAAGCTATATTGTTCTGAGTCAACAGAACAAACCATTGTTATACAATAACTTGCCTAATTACCCTAACCTGCCTAGTCAACCTAATTACCCTAGTGAAGCCTTTAAATGTCACTTTAAGCTGTATAGAAGTGTCTTGAAGAATATCTAGTCTGATATTATTTACTGTCATCATGGCAAAAATAAAATAAATCAGTTTTTGAGATGAGATATTAACACTATTATGATCAGAAATGTGTCTCCGTTAAACAGAAAATGGGGAAATAAATTAACAGGGGGCTAATATATGGACTTCAACTGTATATTTAAATATATTGTTAGATATTAAAATATAATTTACTAAATCATTTTAACAGTGTCAGACTTAAAAATTCAGCATCATTTGATATCATTTATACACTGTAATACATATTACTAAACTGAAAAAAGACTATCTTAATTAGAATAATTAGGAAGGCATGTACAGTAGCATGTATCCCATTTACACTAATGTATTTAAGTAACGCCAAGATGAATCCTGACACCCCAACTCGTACAAATACCTCCCCCATCAAACGGCATTACCACACAGCGCACAAAACCCTCCAAAAACAGCTTTAAAGTCTCCTCTCGCTGCGGTTGAGTTAATTAAACTAAGACCACGATTCCATCAGAGAGCCGCCACTGGCCGAGTCTGAAAGCCAACACCATGAGACCCATCAGACCCCATTAAGCTCTAGCACGCTAGCATTTGAGCGCTAGCCGGCGGGCCCGCGGGAGGGAGGGGCTTGTGCGCGTGATTGACAGCTGACAGGAGGGAAAGTGAGTTGCAGGAAGACGCCACGCTTGAGAAGAGGTGAACCGCAGATATGAGGCGACGTGGACACACACGAGTCCAGATCTGCGTTCCTCTCTTCATTACACACTCCACTGATACTGTCACTCGCGCTCGCAATCAAAGCGGGAAGAGCTTGTGTTCGGTACGGGACGCCCAAAACAACCGCTGATGTGGAGCGTTGGAGTGTTAAAGTCTCCGTGAAATTAAAACCAAGTTTTTGAAGATGTTAATATCAGTGTGTTATTGTTTCACGCATTATCTAGTGTGCTCCAAAACTAGCTCTTGGGCTATGAATGTAAAATATAATGCATCAAAACCAACGCATTAAACTGATGCACATAGACTTCAATAAGCGAATGCATTAAATGATAAATTAATGCATGCAAATCCACAGCCCTGACCCAGACTAAACTCCAGTGACATCACTGTGCTTACGAATGCAAGCCGAGTGTGTGTGTGTGATAAGAAAGTGAAACTAAGAAGGTGTCTGATGCATACAGAGAGAGTGTTTCATCTACAGGTGGTTTGAAACAATCTACCAAAAATAATTTCATAAGCTCATTTATAACCATCTAAAGTCAGAAGCGCAGCTTTGACCATATTTGGAAGGGTTGTAAATATTAATGAGCTCTCCTCTGACACTACACAGCCAAATATGTTACATAAATGAAATTAATTAATTAATTAATTACATAGATGAAATCCAAACATAAAGTTGCATGTCATATATGTCATTTGCACATATTCCCATACATGAGATTTCAACATGGAGTGAACTTGCACAAAAAAATTAGTCATGATCACCTGTATGAAATATCAAAATGCATCAAAACCAATGCATTAAATTAATGCATATAATCTGCATCAGTACTAATGCTTTAAATGAATAATTAATGCATGCATAGACATTCCTGAGCCCAACTAAACTCCAGTGACTTCACAGCACTTATGAATGAATCTGATGACGTCACACTGCACAATTAGATCATGCATGACCCTACATTTTGAGATAAGCAGGGTGGCGCTGCAGGGCGAGTGTGTGTGATAAGAAAGTGAATCTAAGAAAGTGTCTGGTGCATACGGAGAAGAGAGAGTGCATCACCTACAGGTGGCTTGAAACAATTGCAAATACCAAAAATGGTTTTATAAGCTCATTTATAACCATCTAAAGTCAGAAGCGCAGCTTTGACCATATTTGGAAGGGTTGTAAATATTAATGAGCTCTCCTCTGACACTACACAGCCAAATATGTTACATAGATGAAATCCAAGCATAAAGTTGCATGTCATTCACATATACTGTCATATATCAGGTTTCAATATGGGATGAGTGTGCATCAAATTAGTCACAATCAACTGTATGAAATATGAAAACCAATGCATTCAATTGATGCATATGAACAGTATTTGAACTAATGCATTAAATGAATAATTAATGCATGCATAGACATTCCTGAGCCCAACTAAACTCCAGTGACATCACAGCACTTATGAATGAATCTGATGACGTCACACTGCACAATTGGATCATACATGACCCTACATTTTGAGATAAGCAAGCAAGGTAGCGCTGCAGGGCGAGTGTGTGTGATAAGAAAGTTAAACTAAGAAAGTGTCTGGTGCATACTGAGAAGAGAGAGTGCATCACCTACAAAAAAAAATCTACCAAAAATAGTTCTATATGCCTAATCATAATTGATCTAAAGTCAGAAGCTCAGCTTTGACCATATTTGGAAGGGTTGCAAATAGTAATGAGCTCTCCAACTCCACAGGTACACATGTTGTATACAGGAAATCCAATCATAAACAAGCATGCCATATGTAATTTGCATATATTTCCATATTTCCATATGGGATGAGTTTGCATCAAATGAATCAAACTGTATGAAATTTAATGATTAAAATGCATCAAAACCAAAGCATTAAATTGATGCATATAAACTGCATCAGAACTAATGCATGAATTGATTAATTAATGCATGCATATCGACATTCCTGAGTCCGACTAAACTCCAGTGACGACACAGCACTTACGAATGCTGAATGAACAGATTGTGCACAACGCTTATGAACCCGAGAGAATTTGTAAAAGTTAATTCCTTTGTTTTTCCAACACAAATCATGTGGAACCCAGCATTTTTACCGTGTATATCAGATTTCAGTTTGAGCGGAGTTTGCATCACCATCAAGTGCAATAAATAAAGCAAAGAACTAATGCATTAAATGATTAATAAATGCATGCAAATCCACAGCCCTGAAACAGTGACATCACAGCGCCTATGAATACATTTTATAGTGTCACAGTGAACAAACAGATCATGCATGACCCTATATTTCGAGATAACCAAGTGAGGTGTTGTTGCAGGGCGTGTGTGTATGTGTATGTATGTGCTGTGAGAAACACATTGAGAGATGCTTTTATTCAAAGTGAGGATAAAAGAAGCACTTCAAATCATCAGAGAGTAGCAGTATATAAATGCTGTGACAAGTCTAAGTTACTTTTTCAAAAAAGTTAGCACAAAAAGATGAGTGTGGTCTTAAATCAGAAGCTCAGCTTTGACCATATTTGGAAGGGTTGTAAATATTAATGAGCTTGTCTGACTCTCCACAGCTATACATGTTATATACATGAAATCCAAAGTTGCGTGTCATATATGCCATTTGCATATAAATTGCCAGATATCAGCTTTTTAATATAGGATATGTGAGTTTGCAAATCGAATCCCAATCCACTGTATGACATTTAATGATCAAAACGAATGCATTAAATTATTAATGCAAGCAAATCCGCAAACGTGAATCCGACCAAACTCTGGTGACATCCCAGCACATACGAATGCATTTGATGATGTCACACTAAACAAACAGATCATGCATTTAGAGACAAGCGAGGTTTGACCATATTTGGAAGGGTTGTAAATATTAATAAGCTCTCCTATACACTACAGAGCTATATACTGTAAGTTATATGGATGCAATCCAAGCATAAAGTTGTATGTCATTGATGTTATTTGCATTTATTGCCATATATCAGATTTCAACATGGAATGAGTTTGCATAACCATCAAGTGTGTGAAATAAATCATCAGAATAATGCATTAAATGTATGGAATGATTACTTGATGCATGCAAATCAACAGCCCTGAATCCGACCAAACTCCAGTGACATCACAATACTTATGAATGCATTTGATGATGTCACACTGATCATGCATGAACCTACATTTAGATACAAGCAAGTTTTGACCATATTTGGAAGGGTTGTTAATATTAATAAGCTCTCCTATACACTACAGAGCTATATACTGTAAGTTATATGGATGCAATCCAAGCATAAAGTTGTATGTCATTTATGTTATTTGCATATATTGACATATATTAGATTTCAATATGGAATGAGTTTGCATAACCATCAAGTGTGTGAAATAAAGAATCAAAATTAATGCATCAATTAAATGCATGCAAATCAACAGCCCTGAATCCGACCAAACTCCAGTGCAATCACAACACTTATATATGCATTTGATGATGTCACACTGATCATGCATGAACCTACATTTAGAGACAAGCGAGTTTTGACCATATTTGGAAGGGTTGTAAATATTAATGAGCTCTCCTATACACTACAGAGCTATATACCGTAGGTTCTATAGATGCAATTCAAGCATAAAGTTGTATGTCTATTGATGTTAATTGCATATATTGCCATATATCAGATTTCAATATGGAATGAGTTTGCATAACCATCAAGTGTGTGAAATAAAGAATCAAAATAAATGCATGCAAATCAACAGCCCTGAATCCGACCAAACTCCAGTGACATCACAACACTTATGAATGCATTTGATGGTGTCACACTGATCATGCATGACCCTACATTTAGAGACAAGCGAGTTTTGACCATATTTGGAAGGGTTATTAATATTAATAATGAGCTCTCCTATACACTCCACGGCGATATACTGTAAGTTATATAGATGAAATCCAAATATAAAGGTGCATGTCATTGATGTAATTTGCATATATTACCATATATCAGACTTCAATATGGAATGAGTTTGCATAACCATCAAGTGTGTGAAATATAGCATCAGAATTAATGCATTAAACGAATAATTAACGCATGCATATCGACATTTATGAACCTGACCAAACTCCCCTGACATCACAACGCTTACGAACGCGTTTGATGATGTCATCCTGAACGAACGGATCATGCATGACCCTACATTTCGAGTTGAGCGAGCGAGGCGGCGCTGCAGGGCCAGCGTGTGTGTATGTGCTGTGAGAAACACAGTGAAGAGGTGACCACAAACCTCCATCAGACACCAACAGCATGACACCTCCGCCAGCCAGAGGAATCCCCCAGCATGCACCTCTCACATCCTCCTCCTCCTCTTCCTCAGATGAGCTGTCATTAAAGCGCAAGAGTGTTAAACCACACAACTTTCCCTCTCGCTTCGGCTGTCAATCACCTCAGATATAAATACAGCAGGCCAGGGAGCAGCGCGGACAGATGCCGGCCTTTCTGCAGAACATCAATGCTTGAAAACCGATTATTATTAGCATTCCTGTTAAATTTGCAATGCTTTTTTTAAATATTACCCAAGTCTGTTTAACACATTTTTCATAGTGTTTCCGATTACGTCTTTTTTTTCTGGAGTAAGTCTCATTTCTTGCAGTTTGGCTGAAATTAAATAATAAAAAAATCTGCTGAGGTTTATAGTATTAGCCCTGTCCAATCAAATCACACATAGAAGGTAAATCGCCCCATAATGAACTCCCTCAAGACATGGGGGATTTATAATTGCAGCAAACTGTTTGGAAGCATTAAGGCCCCGTTTACACTAGTGCGCTTTAGTTTTAAAACGGTGTAGAATTCACCCAGCGTTTCTGAACTGCTCTCCGTCCACACCAAAACACTGAAAACACACATCACGTGATCACACACACACTCTCTGGCATGCGCTTCAGCATATCTACCCAGATGAGAGCTGAGCTCGTCGGAGTGTTCATCAAGGATCTACCGCTGGATCTAATCTTACCATATTTGTTAAACGTGATATTTAATTCATCTTGTTGTCTTTATCTAACAACATATTCCCCGACTTTGGCCTTTTTAATCTATGACTTGTTTTCAGGTAACGTGTTTTGGCTGAGCGCAGAGATAAGTTAATGATTAATGTAACCATGTACATTCTGTATATTGACTGATCGCTTGCCTTTATTTCCTATAATGTTTAAACTTATTGTATAATGTATACACTTAATGCATGTTATAGTGTTGTAATAGCCATTATTGATTATTAAAACTGATATTCAGCAAAAGAGAGTGCATGTTTCGTATTTTCACTGGAAATTAAGAGGTAGTGATGTTATAGGCTCCGTCTTGTTATGAATACGCATGCAGCGAAGATGACGCTCATATATGCTGTACGACGCCTCAACATTTCTGCTGTCTGTTAAGTTGTTAATATCAAAATGAAAGTAGAAGTTCCTTATATCATGTTTTTATTTTATTATTAAGATATAGTGAAACAGCATAGCCAGGATGAAGTGAATGAGGTTATACAGTACACTGCTCCCTTTGAAGATTTACCCGACATGTCCTCGGGAGTCTGTTTTCCATGTCAAACTTGCGAAGTCTGAACAAGGAGAGGATGCAGAACTGAACTGTGTGTGTTAGGCTACTTAATATTGAGCAAAAGCCCCAATCAGAGAGGCTAATGTCTGCAGCTCCGCCTCCGTTTTCAGATGTCTCCGTTTTCCCCCATCCACACTGAGACGGAGCAGCAGCGTTTTAGAATGAAAACGGCCTCTTCAGGGTTTCCAAAACGCTCCGTTTTCGGTGCTTGAAAACTCCGGCGTAGTGTAAACGGATGGCGTAACCGTAGCAAAACTTATGCATTTTCAAACTAAAACACATTAGTTTAAACTGGGCCTAAAAGTGTCCAAGAAGATGTGCAAAATCTTTACACGCGTTGACCCAGAGACTGTTTAGATGATGTCACTGATGTGAAGATGACGGATGTTTACTGTATGATGACCCAATTGGCCTTAAACACCCAGATTAATGTCAGATTGACGTTATACCCTAGCGTCGTGGGGATGCTGCATTTTGCTTGGAAATGACAATCTGGTTGACGTCAGAACGCATTGTCAGGTGCATGTCCAACCTAAAATCAACCAAATATCGACGTCTAATGATGTTACAGCTTTACCGTACCACTCAGACGTTGGCTTTTGGTTGCTGTACCTGACGAATAAATGTCAGTATTTGACGTCAATATGACAGTGGTTTTAGATGTTGGCTCAACGTTGGATTTTGTTCGCTTTCTAACAACCTAAAATCAACCAAATGTCAACGTCATTATTCATTCGTTTTCTTGTCGGCTTAGTCCCTTTATTAATCCAGGGTCGCCACAGCGGAATGAACCACCAACTTATCCAGCAAGTTTTTACGCAGCGGATGCCCTTCCAGCCGCAACCCATCTCTGGGAAATGCATGTCTTTGGACTGTGGGGGAAACCGGAGCACCCGGAGGAAACCCACGCGAAGGCAGGGAGAACATGCAAACTCCACACAGAAACGCCAACTGAGCCGAGGTTCGAACCAGCGACCTAGTGACCTTTATGCTGTGAGGTGACAGCACTACCTACTGCGCCACTGCCTTGCCCAACGTCATTATTGGACATCAAAATAACGTTGTCCTTAGACACTGGCTAGACATTGAGTTTTGGTCACCTGACATCACAACCTAAATCTAACCTAATTTTATAATATCTTATGATGCAGTGTGCCTGCTGGACAATAACTATATACACGCATACATAAATGAAATGTAAATGCATCAGCTTACAACAGCGTAATACTCACTACTCTTGAGTGCTTTTGAAAGGGCTGCTTTTTACTTTGAGTAATATTTACAGCAGTTACTCTTACTCTAATTACACTACATTTTTAGGCAAGTAATGCTTCTTTTACTTGAGTATGATTTCCCAGTACTCTTTCCACCACTAAAAAATAACTAAGCATGAAGTCATAAAGTCTTTACCTTCCCACAAAGAGTATTTCAAGGAAAGATTGAGATGCATTTACGTGCCAATATGATTTGATGGCATACACTGCATGCTTTATTTGCATTATTTTGGTTTCATGCATTGTATATTATTCACAAATTGTGACAAACCCAATGCTTTTTTTTTTTTTAAAGTAATAGCTGAAAAAATGATGTTAAAAGCTGCATTTAGATCAAACATCTACTGCAATATTTTATTTTAAACATTTTAAACATCATTGAAAATATTTGCACATTTAAAAAAATTATTATAACGCTCTAAGGCCATTTAAATACCCATAGAGTTAGAGAAAATGTTCTTAAAATGCTAAAATACCTATATTATTTATTCATTTTCTTGTCAGCTTAGCCCCTTTATTAATCGGGGGTCACCACAGCGGAATGAACTGCCAACTATTCCAGCATACGTTTAACGCAGTGGATGCCCTTCCAGTTGAAACACCCATACACACTCATACACTACGGACAATTTAGCCTACCCAATTCACCTGTACCACATGAGTTTGGACTGTGGGGGAGACCAGAGCACCCGGAGGAAACCCACGCTAACACAGGGAGAACGTGCAAACTCCACACAGAAACGCCAACTGACTCAGCCGGGACTCAAACCAGCGACCTTCTTGCTGTGAGGCGATCATGCTACCCCCTGCAACCCCATGCAGTCA
>NC_133194.1:1062500-1067500 GCF_049306965.1 Danio rerio | reverse complement strand
TTTAATATTAGCGTAGGCGCATGACTCAATAAAACTATATTTCTGAGAAAGCTTGCTCAGGCGAATGAAGTGAACGGGAGGTAGCGGGAACTACAATTCCCATCAGCCCAGGCGTGGCCATCATCCTTTGCGGTCTGTTGTCACTACAGATCCAGTAATGCCGAAATGGAGTGTGCTGCTAGTAGCGGGGGAGAAAAAGAGCTGGAAATGATCGAACCTAAAGCGGGTTTTAAATCTGATGTGTGGAAGCATTTCGGTTTCTTTCTAAAAAGATACGAGAAAGGAGAATATGTGACAGACAAAGACAAAAACAGTATGCAGGCACTGCCAGACTGTGGAGAAATATAAGTCGGGGAATACGACTAATAACAGTCATGGGGACTGCAGAACACAGCACACTGTTCAGATTGATGCAGACATGGGCTCTATTTTAACAGTCCATGCGCAAAACGCAGGGCGCAAACGCTTTCAGGGCGTGTCAGGATGCGTTTTTGCTAATTTAAGGACGGGAAATCTGCCTTGCGCCGTGGCGTATGGGCTAAAAGTGTTGAGTTTATTTTCTTAATGAGTTATAGGTGTGTTTAGAGAATAAACCAATCAGAGTCTCATCTCCCATTCCCTTTAAGAGTCAGCTGCGTCACGCCAAGAGCGCATTCGCTATTTACAGGACGCAAAGTAAGTCTAAGTGGAAAAAATGAGCATTTCACAAGCAAACAGTTCACAGTTTTTTAACAGAAAAGTGTTAAACAGAGCATCTACTGCGCGAGAATGAGAGATAATGGATCACTTTCACATTCGCTCGTGGATAGGGAAACCTTTACACACAGACATCAACTAGTCTATAAATAATTAATTTAGTTTGTTAAGTGCAAAGATTTGTTTCAAAACTATTTCTAAATTCAGTTCTAATTTCCAGCAAACTAATAAATGAACAATAATGACCAGGTGTGCTCAAAATACTGAGTTATTTCCAAATACACCTACCATGCCCCATATGGTCTAAAACTTGACAGGTGGACAAATCTAAGCTTGTTTTTAATAAAACAGATATAAATATGGATATAATAAATAATACAGCTAATTATAATAACATTATACAAAAGCAAATTGTTATGAATGAACTGAAAAAGCCTCCCGAGATGAAGAAGGCATAAAAGCAGTGGTTTTTCATATTTATGTAGGCTAGAAAATAATATGTTTTGTAATATTTTAATGCTTTATATTTATATCCTATATCTATTCTTATTATATCCTATATATATCCTTAATATTTACTTTTTTCATATGTAAAGATATTTGCCTATTGCTCTCTTGTGTGTATTAAGCAGTGTGTGAGCGAGGCGCAACTCTGCGCTGGAGTTTAGACCAGGTTTGTTTTGGTCTATTGAAAAATCTATTATAGTTTCTCCAAATAGCAACGCGCCAGCGGTCCGCCTCAGAACACCTTCCTTTATAGACCAGAACGCCTATGGGCGCACATATGAGCGATCATGCATTTGCTATTTAAACAGCGTAGCACAACACCTCAAAACCACTCTTGCGCCAAGCTGAAACTACCAAAAGACTACTGCACCACGCCATGCGCCACACTGCGCCGGGTGTATGATAGTGCCCATTGACTTGTACCGCAAAGAGACCTCTATCTCACTCATGGTTTGTCCTCTCAAGTGGTGGAAAGACAATGCACAACGTTACCCACTGCTGTCATCCTTGGCTAAATCATATCTCTCTGTCCCAGAAACCTCAGTCCCAAATGAGAGGGTTTTTTTCTGTTGCTGGGGACATGCCCAGACATCCCAGCTTTACCACATTATAGTCATATCATAATTTCCTTAAAAATCTCTATCTAAGTGAGTGAGTGATTAAATGTTGAATGTGATGAGTTTTCAACAATACTAAATTGAAACTTTTTATTTTTGTACATGGTTTAATAGTTTTTTTTGTTATTAAAATTGAAAAATTGAAGTTCCTGTTTCGAATCTTACAGATAGATGGCTGATTTGTGTCATTGATATGTTCAGTGCTGAGGTAAATAAACAATTTTGGCACTTTTTTCGAGTCTTTTCATTAGTTTTGTTTTTCCTGTAAATTATTCAATAAATACCGTACCGTGCCATTCATACCGAGGTATTACCGCACCGTGAAATTCTGATACCGTTACATCTCTAATAGCTATACCTACAGCTTCTATTACAACTAATATTACAGCTGCTATTACAACAACTATGACTACAACACACCACAAATACAGCTACAGCAACACCTACAACTACTTTAATAATTTATTTATTAAATTAATTGACATAATACAGATTTTAAATCCATATATAAACGAATGAAAATAAATATACAAAATTAACCATAGATAAACCTGTCAACAAAATAAAAATACAGATCATTTTTTATACAAACTTTCAGTCATTCATTCATTCATTTCATTTTCGGGTTAGTCCCTTTATTAATCTGGGATCGCCACAGCAAATAAAATAAATATAAGAATAAAGTTGTTGTTTTTTAATCTATCGATCAAACATTCTACTATAACTGATTACTCCCGCTGCTGCTGTTGACCGTCCAGCATCTGAGAGTTGAGTGAGTTTCAGATATGATCTAATAGTCTGGTCATAGATAATGGATGATTTCACTGGAGCTGAAGGAACTCGGGGATCCGGATGCGAGCAGAAATCGCCCACCAGCCCTGCCATCATGACATCAGCGGGCAGCGGTCCAGAGGAGCCGCAGCCTTCTGCCGCTCCACACACTGAAGTGACGGAGGAGTAAAGGTGGAGTACAGGAGCAAACACACATTCTGACCCACAAAACACACACTCTGACCCACCACAGGGACATCAGGAGGACCAAATATACACTCTGACCCACCAAACAAGCTCTGATCCACCAAACACACACTCAGACCCACCACAGGGACATCGGGGGTACCAAACATACACTCTGACCCACCGAACACACACTCCAACCCACCACAGGGACATCAGGAGGACCAAATATACACTCTGATCCACCAAACACGCTCTGACCCACCACAGGGACATTGAGAGGACCAAACATACACTCTGACCCACCAAACAAGTTCTGATCCACCAAACACACTCTGACCCACCAAACACACGCTCTGACTCACCACAGGGACATCGGAGGGTACCAAACATACACTCTGACCCACCGAACACACACTCCAACCCACCACAGGGACAACAGAAGCAAACACACACGCCGACCCACAAAACACATACTCTGATCCAGCAAACACACACTCCGACCCACCAAACACACACTCCGACCCACCAAACACACACTCTAACCCACCAAACACACACTCCGACCCACCAAACACACACTCTAACCCACCAAACACACACTCTAACCCACCAAACACACACTCCGACCCACCAAACACACACTCCGACCCACCAAACACACATTCCGACCCACCAAACACACACTCCGACCCACCAAACACACATTCCGACCCACCAAACACACTCCGACCCACCAAACACACACTCCGACCCACCAAACACACACTCCGACCCACCAAACACACACTCCGACCCACCAAACACACACTCTGACCCACCAAACACACACTCCGACCCACCAAACACACACTTCAACCCACCAAACACACACTCTGACCCACCAAACACACACTCCGACCCACCAAACACACACTCCGACCCACCAAACACACACTCTAACCCACCTAACACACACTCCGACCCACCAAACACACACTCCGACCCACCACAGGGACATCGGGGGTACTAAACATACACTCTGACCCACCAAACACACACTCCGACCCACCAAACACACACTCCGACCCACCAAACACACACTCTAACCCACCAAACACACACTCTGACCCACCAAAAACACACTCAAAGCCACCACAGGAACATCAGGAGAAGCAAACACACTCCGATGCAACAAACACTCACGCTGACCCATCAGAGGAGCAAACACACACTCCGACCCACCAAACACACACTCTGAACCACCAAACGCACACTCTGAACCACCAAACACACACTCTGACCCACCACAGGGACATCAGGAGGACCAAATATACACTCTGATCCACCAAACACGCTCTGACCCACCACAGGGACATTGAGAGGACCAAACATACACTCTGACCCACCAAACAAGTTCTGATCCACCAAACACACTCTGACCCACCAAACACACGCTCTGACTCACCACAGGGACATCGGAGGGTACCAAACATACACTCTGACCCACCGAACACACACTCCAACCCACCACAGGGACAACAGAAGCAAACACACACGCCGACCCACAAAACACATACTCTGATCCAGCAAACACACACTCCGACCCACCAAACACACACTCCGACCCACCAAACACACACTCTAACCCACCAAACACACACTCCGACCCACCAAACACACACTCTAACCCACCAAACACACACTCTAACCCACCAAACACACACTCCGACCCACCAAACACACACTCCGACCCACCAAACACACATTCCGACCCACCAAACACACACTCCGACCCACCAAACACACATTCCGACCCACCAAACACACTCCGACCCACCAAACACACACTCCGACCCACCAAACACACACTCCGACCCACCAAACACACACTCTGACCCACCAAACACACAATCCGACCCACCAAACACACACTTCAACCCACCAAACACACACTCTGACCCACCAAACACACACTCCGACCCACCAAACACACACTCTAACCCACCAAACACACACTCCGACCCACCAAACACACACTCCGACCCACCACAGGGACATCGGGGGTACTAAACATACACTCTGACCCACCAAACACACACTCCGACCCACCAAACACACACTCCGACCCACCAAACACACACTCTAACCCACCAAACACACACTCTGACCCACCAAAAACACACTCAAAGCCACCACAGGAACATCAGGAGAAGCAAACACACTCCGATGCAACAAACACTC